>NC_051160.1:46474683-46579832 GCF_013339745.2 Dermacentor silvarum
TGACTTTTCTACCTGACTCATTCAGAACGAAACTTCAAGAAGTATTCGGTCGCCCTGCTGTGCGTAAACTTCGGGCTGAACAACAGCTTCGCTGTCGTGCCCAACAAACGGGCGAAAGCTTTACTTGCTACATTGAAGATGTAGTTGACATTTGCCGGCGTATCAACCCAGATATGTCCGAAGATGACAAAATTAAGAACATATTGAAAGGCATAGACGATGACGCCTTCCAAATGCTCTTGGCAAGAATCCGCAGATGGTCAACGACCTCACCTCGCTTGCCAGAGCTATGAAGAGCTACGCAAACAACGGCTTTCTACGCGCCGAGCTTCCGCTCCGGACGTCGCGCTTTCATCTCTGGTGGACGGTGCCAGTGCTACTTCTTCCAGTACAGCAATCTTCGACCAAATCAAGCAATTTGTACGAGAAGAAGTGGCCCGCCAGCTCTCTCTTCTGCCCGCCAGTCAGGTGTCGGAGTCACCCTTGTCTCCTGAGCTCCGTCAGGTGATACAAGACCAAGTCGCTAGCGCCGTGCCACTTGCTCATCAACCGCCTCCTACGCCTGTTCCACTTACCTACGCTGCCGTTGTCGGAAATCCAAGGCCTCCGTCTGCATCTATTCAATCCAGACTTACCAGCGCTTTTCCCTCACCTCCGCAAGTAGCTGCAACATATGCGCCTCCAAGCAGCTACTAGCCGCCACAGCAGCCCGTGCGCCCACCTCGCCAATATATCCCTCAGTCTCAGCCCGCTGTTCTCAATCCATGGCGCACTCATGACAACCGCCCCTATCTGTTATTTTTGCGGCCTGCCTGGGCATGTAGCACGGTTTTGCCGCCGGCGCGGGTGGTATCCTTCGGATTCTCCGAGGGCACCAAGCAACGGTTTCGACTCTGCGTTCCGTTCCGCTTCTGCCGCTCAGCAATTCGAAGCCTCACCTCCTGCTTCCCGAAGCTTCAATACCCGTCGGTCTCCGTCACCCCGTCGGCGTTCTCTGTCGCCGCTTGTCCGCCGCCCTGAAGCTCTCCGAGAGGAAAACTAAGGAACGCAGTTCCGGAGGCAAGAACTGCGATCTCAACGAACTGCTCAAGACCTAATTTTTTTCCTGCGAACGTCCTTGAAGTTTATGCCGAAGACATTGTCGTCCATGCGCTTGTAGACACGGGAGCAGCAATATCAGTGATTTCGAATCAGCTTCGTCTTCAACTAAGAAAAGTCCCGACGCCATATTCTGCTGTTTCCTTACGCACAGCAAGCGCGGCGCCGATTGAACCCTTAGGGAAGTGTACCGTGCGTGTTCTTATAAGCGGCACTTTATACCGTGTTGAGTTTGCTATTCTGCCCCGCTGCTCCCATGCCATGATTTTAGGATGGGACTTTCTGTCATCTCATCGTGCCGTTATAGATTGTGCCCTTGCTGAACTTGCTCTGTCGCCATTCGGCCCCAACGTTTTTGAAGACACTGATGACGCTTCCGGTCGTGTGCTCGTCACCGCCGACACCGAGATTCCTCCATACTCTGCCGCACTTGTGCCCGTATCCTGCGTTGGCTTTTCCGACACCACAGATCTTTTCACGCCGTCTAAACTTGTTGCTCGCCGTCATCCCTTCTTGCTTCCTTTTGCCCTTCTTGCCATTCGACAAGGTTCCAGCGCACTTTATGTATCGAACCTGTTTCCTTGCACTGCTAGACTGCTCCACGATGAGTGTCTTGGTTATGCTGATGCAATCGAGCCAAGCTTCCTTTATGATGTGCCTGACGACCCGGATTCTCCTCAGGTTGACGCTATGGCCCTTCAAGTTTCTCCTCCGACGCCGCCATGTGACCCAATATTTTCCCGATGTATTGATCCCAACCTCACTCCAAGTCAGCACGCCCAGATCGCCAATCTCCTTGACCGCTTTCGCACTTCATTCGACCTCCAACCATCTCGCTTAGGTCGCACTTCCACTGTTGTCCATCACATCGACACCGGCAACCATGCGCCTTTACGCCAGAGTCCGTATCTTGTATCCGCCACGGAGCGTGACGTCATCGCTGCGCACGTTGGAGACATGCTCCAACGCGGTGTCATACAACCTTCGCACGGTCCCTGGGCTTCTCCTGTTGTGCTTGTCAAAAAGAAAGATGGCACAATTCGCTTTTGCGTGGACTACAGGCGCCTCAATAAGATCACCCGCAAGGACGTTTATCCACTACCTCGCATTGACGACGCGCTAGACTGCCTCCAAAAAGCCGAATTCTTCTCATCTTTAGACTTGCGATCCGGGTATTGGAAAGTGCCTGTGGCTGAGTCAGACCGCCCAAAAACGGCCTTCATCACACCCGACGGTTTATTTGAATTCACCGTGATGCCATTCGGCCTGTGTAATGCGCCTGCCACATTTGAAAGAATGATGGACAACATCTTGCGCGGCCTCAAATGGCAGATATGCCTTTGTTACCTGGACGACATCGTCATCTTTTCACCGGACTTTCCTTCCCACTTACTTCGACTTGAACGCGTCCTCACATGCGTAGCCGATGCTGGCCTCCAGCTTAACTTGAAGAAGTGTCGCTTCGCCGCCCGGCAGCTGGTCATCCTCGGCCATGTCGTGTCGAAAGAAGGTGTACTCCCTGATCCGGCGAAACTACAAGCTGTTTCCCAGTTTTCGCGACCAAAGACCTTGAAAGACCTGCGCAGCTTCATTGGTTTAGCGTCATACTTCCGCCGTTTCATCCGCAATTTCGCCACCATAATAGCACCTTTGACGAAGCTTCTTGGTGGTGACCACAACTTGTCGACCTGGTCACCAGATTGCGATGCGGCATTCACGAAGCTGCGTCGTCTCTTGACGTCTCCCCCAATCCTGCGCCATTTCGACCCAAGCGCTCCAACAGAAATCCACACGGATGCCAGTGGCGTCGGCCTTGGTGCCGTTCTTGCTCAGAGAAAGGTTGGCTTCGATGAGTACGTCGTCGTCTTCGCCAGTCGTGCACTCACTAAACCTGAATTGAACTATTCAGTAACTGAAAAAGAGTGCCTGGCTATAATTTGGGCCATAACCAAATTCCGCCCGTATCTCCATGGCCACCCATTTGACGTGATTACTGATCACCATTCGCTGTGCTGGCTGTCGTCCTTAAAAGCACCATCCGGTCGTCTTGGTCGATGGGCGCTTCGACTGCAGGAGTACGACATTCGAGTGCTGTACCGTTCTGGCCGAAAACACTTGGATGCGGATGCCTTGTCTCGTTCGCCACTGACAGACGAGGTTACCTCCCCGAAGGCCCCATTGTCCGAGTCTTCCCTTGCTGCCACGGATAGCTTTCTGGAGCAGAAGAAAGACCCTTGGATTGTGTCAATGCTAAGTTTCTTGTCCACCGCATCGACAACCACTACCAATCGCGCCTTACGTCGCCAAGCCCATCACTTCTCCATTCGCGACGGGCTCTTATACCGTCGTAACTACCTCCCGGACGGCCGCAAATGGTTGCTTGTCATCCCTCGACATCTACGTTCGGATATTTGTGCAGCGTTCCACGACGATCCTCAGTGCGCACATGCAGGTGTACTAAAGACATACGCGCGTCACGCCTTCGTTACTACTGGCGAGGGATGTACCGATTCATCCGTCATTATGTCCGCTGCTGTCTCGTTTGCCAACGCCGCAAAGATCCCCCTCGTCGTTCAACCGCTCCATTGCAGCCTTTGCCTTGCCCAGCACGTGCTTTTGATCGAGTAGGCATCGACATTTATGGACCTTTACCAACCACATCAGACGGCAACCGCTGGGTAATCGTGGCCATCGACCATCTTACGCGCTATGCGGAAACTTCCCCTTTGTCCAGCGATTCTGCACGTGACGTCGCCTTGTTTCTCCTGCGCCACATCATCCTTCGCCACGGAGCTCCCAGGGAATTACTCAGTGACAGAGGCCGCGTCTTCCTCTCCGACGTCATCGAGGCTCTCCTCAAAGAATGCCGCATTATTCATCGCACCACTACTGCATACCATCCGCAGACCAATGGCATGACCGAGCGCTTTAATCGAACTCTTGGCGACATGCTCGCCATGTACGTTGCATCCGACCAAACCAAATGGGACCATGTTCTACCATTTCTGACTTACGCTTATAATACCGCCACGCAGACGACCACGGGATTTTCGCCCTTCTTTCTCCTGTACGGACGCGAACCTTTTTCCACAATGGACACTATCCTTCCGTACCGCCCTGACAGCACAGAAACCACTACCTTGTCTGAAGCTGCTGCACACGCTGAAGAGTGTCGCAAGCTATGCCGTATATTTACGTCAGAAGACCAGCAACGCCAGAAGCACCATCGAGAAACTTACATGCTCCTGCATCCTATGCTCCTGGCTCGCTAGTGTGGCTTTGGGTTCCAGCCCCAACCCCTGGACTGTCACCGAAACTCACGTCGAAGTACGAGGGCCCCTACCGCGTGATCGAGCAAACGTCTCCAGTCAACTATATCGTGGAACCGCTCGAGCTATCTTTGGATCATCGCCGTCGAGAACGCGACATTGTGCATGTCCAGCGTCTCAAGCCGTACTATGATCCGCCTGTCTTGTCCTACCCCTAGGTCGCCGGGACGGCTTCTTTTTTCGCGGGGGAGATAACTGTACTGTGAAATAAGGAGCAGTGGGAATGTGTCTGTGAGAGAGAACGACGAGAGACATAAGCCTTGTGTCGTGCTCGATCGGCTGTGCTACCTCTCGCTACTTTATCGTGCTAGACGCGAACGCTGACTTCCCCAAGTGCTTCGTAACAATATATATATATATATATATATATATATATATATATATATATATATATAATTAACTAAGTAACCGAAGTGAGGCCACGCCGGATTGACTCGAAATCAGAACCAATAGCAGTCATACGCAGCAGAGCTTCTATTAGGACTCAGAAAAAAAAGAGGCTGCAGTTTTCCGGAAAGCCGAAGCAGTAATAATGATAGTGAAGCATAAGACAATTCCACGAAAAAGATTCTTCCAGTATAAATGCGTGTAAGAGCCGCACCACCAACTTGAAAGCAATTATTAAAAAAAAAAAACATCCAACCGAGAAGCAATCGCGTTCAGCGCTATTCCAATCACGCTCCATTGCGAATTTTCCCGCGCAGCGTACTTTCGCGCGTCCCAAGTATATATATTAAAAAAGTCGGTTATAAGTTAAGAAGACAGGAGACGCGCCCCGACCTGACCACTGAAGCGCAGCAGCCGATTTCCACCGCGACTATAGAAATAAGCCCGCTGACGCGACTCGGCTCAGCTCGAAGCGCGGGCGGCCAAGTCCTCTGTCGGTGGGGTCACCGGCCGCCCGGCTCATGACGTCAGTCTAGAGTGAACGCCCATTGGTGGATGCTCGTGGGCATCCGCCTTTGAGGGGCAAATGCCGCTGCCTTCTAAAGTTGTACACAACTACAGAAGGGGGGAGGAGGCGATCGCGGAGGTTTACGGCGGATTTCATACTCGTAGTTGGAAAAATTAGACAAAATGGCCCGGTCGCTTGTAAGGCTCGTCTAAATTGCGGCAAAAAAGTGCGGCCCTCACACGAGTCAGTACGTTGGTTATATCGCCTATATGAATTGCAGTAACATTTACTCACTAATTAAAATAACAAACATCGTGCAATGCACGGACCATGTAAACCTGTAAATATCCCGCTGGATGACCCCGAGCAGTGCGTCGCTATCACAACGCTGGCATTATGATGAACGCCGGCAGCGGGGGCGAACGGTTCGTACAGCCATGCGATTCACCACGACTCCAAAAAGTAGATTCATCATCATCATCTGCATATAGAAGCCGTCCTGTCCACTACAGGACGGCTTCTGTCAGCGATCTCCAATTACCCTTGTGTCTTAACTTAGGCTATGCGATCTGCAACACTTGGGGCGCGGAAAAACAGCCTAAGAAGGAAGACAGCATGCATGAAGTTAGCAGCCATCCCTGCTCGCCCTTGATCATTGCAACCCCCCCCCCCCTTTCCTAATGATTACCAACAATTGGATACGGCACGTGGACCGCGCAAGCGTCAGCCGCACACAGTAATTTGCAGCTGCGGCAGGGCTTGATGAGAAGACGCGTGCTTTCCTCCCCATGCGTGCATTTGATCACGTGACCTCCAAGTAAACCGAATATTGAGCACGTTGGAAGATACTCTCCATCAAGCCGCTATCCTTTTCGGCTCAGTGTTACGGGCTCTTTCTCGCACCCACAGTGTATGGGTCGCTCACTCATATGACTTTTGAACTTTATACGGAATATCACGGCGACGACAACAGCGAAAATTTGCCTGGGGTGTCGATACAATTGCTGTCGCAATAAAAGGAGAAATAAAAAAAACAAGCGTCGAGCTCGCTTCTACCACGGCTGCGGACGCTGCAATGTGCACCGGCTACAAACACAGCATGAGCACGAACGACAAAACCAATAGTGGGCACCTCGCTTACCGGTACTTCGCCAGAACCCGTCTGACGCTGAAAAGGACGCGTATTTTCCACTGTATAGGCACCAGCGCCAACATAACACTAGCCGCGCGGGGAGACAGCGCACGCCAAGGGACCAGCCATCTCGGATGGCCCAAGCTTGAACTCGGCGCAGATTAACTCCAAAATGAAGCGCGTGACCCACATATGTATGGCAGAGGCAGGAAAAGTAGAAGTTGAGGACCCGTGTGTTCTAGCCGCTAGGTGAAGAAGACTCCACGCTGCTATCAGGAAGGTTCCTCAGCTCACGTGTTTCCATCAGTGAGTGACATGTACCGCCAGAGGTTCTATGAAGTACTTGACACAGTGCTGTCTTCGTTAAACAACAGGTATCCACCTGATATGTGGCAGCATAAGTCCCACATTGAGCAGCTTGCCATAGAGAAGGAAGACGAAGCATGTATAACATAGTTCCACGGTGACGACTTTGAACCAGGACGCCTGATTTTGCATAGAGATATGCTGATTGACATTTTAAGCCAGCAGAGGTCGGCATCATTGCACACATTTGGGGACGTCGTGCATATGTTTACGCTTTTTCGCGCTCTTTGTAAAACTCCCTAATCTATCTGTGCATTTTCCTTATCAATTTTTATTCGTTGTATGCTGCATTTGCCGCTCAATAACACAATCCACTTTGTTCCTATATTTGCTATCAAGTCCTTTCGCGCTTTTGAGATATCGCTGTCTTTTTTATTTGTTATGTTTATTTATTCGGGCACCTGATAATTTTTACTCTATAATCCTTTGTTCTGCCTCCGGAAAATAAACGAAACCAGTGGCATAAGGCATGCTTTGACATGTAATTAAACTATGGCGTTATGGAATCACATTATACTTAGGCTAATTATTCTAGTCATAAGTTGTGTTCAGAAATTGTTATATATCGTTTAATGTTTATATATGTTATGTCTTATCTTCTGAATAACTGACCTTTCGTATGGAAAAAAATTTCTTGATTGCAGCTATTGTATTACAACTTTTACAAGGCGTTACATTGTTTTTGCATAGATGTGTACTTGTGCTACTTAATACGCACAAAACACATGCATCTCCCTAACGTGTTTAACTGAATCCGCTTGTCACATGGCTCAACCAAGAGACGCCGGTCTCTTGGCGGTCCGAGGGGACTCAGGCTAGGCTGTAAAACTGAATTGTCTCCTACTCTGAGGTCTTGCAAATACTCATATAAGCTCGTCACTTCAGTGAACAATCTTTTGAGTACACACGAAGTTTCCAGTGTAACTGTTATCAAAGATTATATATATATATATATATATATGCATACATGGGGGAAATTCGAAAAGCTGGTCAGGCCCTAGCCCCCCCCCCCCCCCCCCCCCTTGGGAAAATGAAAACTTTCCGCCTATGACGTGGCCTTATACTGGGCCGCCTGAGGCGGGAGATGTTTACCTTCCTCTCGTACGAACTATTCTTCCTTGGGGAGCATGAATTTCTCCACCACAGGTCGTGCCCGTATCTTTGGGTTCAAAACGGGCGAGTACATCTAGTCTTCCGCCCTGAGGGGCGATAATAGGCAATTTCAAATAATCTTTCCGGTTTCCGGTGTCAGTTTCATTTTGTTTTATTATAGTGCTACGCAACAGTATTTGCCATGATGAAGCGAGCAGTGTGAAGACGACGACGAAGATTAGAGGCTAGTGCGGGCTGTTGCCTCTTGGCCAAGTGCGACGCATTTCCTTGTAAATATACTTGTATATAGCTTTTCGTCTGCGTCTTCCTACGTAACATATCTGGTGGAGGTTCGGGTTATCGATCTCCGTACCTCGTCACGGAGCTTCGCAGTGGACGGTACGTCGAGCCTTCCGTCATGGCTCCCGGCGACGACAGCTCGACTCAGCCGGCGCCAACACCTGTTGCCACTTCGACGACCTACATCGCTCTCCCCGCTTCCCCTGATCCTGGCGTATTCTCGGGCAAAGATGGGGAAGACGCCGAGTACTGGTAAGGCTGTATGAACACGTCAACCGCAATAACCGGTGGGACCCGACTATCATGCTCACTAACGTAGTCTTTTACCTCTTCGGCACACCTCGTGTTTGGTTTCGGACGCACGAAGATGAGCTGACCAGTTGGGATTCACTTAAGCAAAAGCTCCGAGACTTGTTCGGCAACCGCTACGGTCACCAACTTGCCACGCAGAGGGCGTTATCCGGCCGTCTGGAGACGTCAACAGAGCCCTGCGTAACGTACATTCAGGACATCTTGGCTCTGTGCCGGAAAGTTGACGCACACATGACTGAGTCAGACAAGGTTTCCCACATCCTCAAAGGCATTGCCATTGACGCCTTCAACTTGCTCGTTTTCAACAACGTGGCGACGATGGATGCAGTTATAAAAGAGTGCCGCCGCCTGGAACTCGCTAAAAGCCGACGTATCGACCAGCAGTTTGCCCATCTGCCCAACACCCCGGCGACATCTTCCTGTGCCGACGCTCCTCGTCCCAACAACACTGGCGATGTTACCAGGATCGTCCGGCGTGAGATTGAGGCCGCCTATCCGGCTGCCTTCGACTCCAGCTCCTCCAACGCACCTGCAGTCACGGTATCCCTGATCCAGGCAGTTGTCCGCCAGGAGTTCGCGAACATGGGTCTTCACACCGTCTGCTCGGCCCATCGCCCTGATACCCACCCGGCTTCTTCGATTCCGCCCCGTCCCACGTCTTCTTACCCACCACGTTTCCGCAACCCATCTGAATGGCGCACTGCTGACGACAATCCCATTTGTTTTCACTGCCGTCGAATCGGCCACATTTCTCGCCACTGTCGCAGTCGCTAGAGTTCCCCGACCCGGTCTACTTATACTGCCTACTCTCGCCCAGGTGGCCCTTCTCGACCCTATGCCGCACGTTCCGATAATGCCGCGACTGATCCTCCTGCGCCGAACTGCCCCTATTCTCGCTCACCTTCGCCCCAACGACGACAATCTCGCTCCCCTCAGCCCCGTCGCTCCTATTCGCCGACTCCCTTCGGACGCCGCTCCCAGCCGGAAAACTAGACGATGCAGCGCCTCGAGGTGACGCTGCATTGCTCCCTACGTCGCCAAATCCTCTACTGACGTTGCCCACTCATCTGAACCTTCTTGACGTGCAAGTCGACAGTGTTTCTGTGTCTGCTCTTATAGACACTGGGGTGAATTTATCCGTAATGAGCGCTGACCTTCGTAACCGGCTGAAGAAAATACTCACACCCCCCACGACGCCTGTTGTCCGTGTCGCCGATGGTGGAACAGCCCCCGTAATTGGTATGTGTGCCGCCCGCGTCTTCTTCGCCGATCGCGCCACTTTCGTGTTATTCACATTCATCGCCCACTGTCCCCACGACATCATCCTCGGCTTGGACTTCCTCTCCTCGAATTCTGCTCTCATCGACTGTTCCGCCAGTACTCTCCGCCTTGACTTGCCTGTTCTGGAACCCGCTGAACCACACCGCAGTCGCCTCAGTTACGTCGACTTCGTTCGCTTGCCACCTTCGGCACTGACTTACGTTGACTTAGTGTCATCCCCACCAGTGCCCGACGGTGACTACATCGCGGCTCCCATCCAAGACGTCCTCCTTACACACGGGATCACAGTACCTCATACAGTTTTATCTATTAGGGCGAATTGTGTCTGGCTGCCAGTGGTCAATTTTGGCTTGACGACACAAGTGCTGCCGCGCGGGATGTCTCTGGCCCAGCTTTGCTCACTCGAGGATCACTCAGTCGCATCTATTGCAGCAGGCGACAATTCAGCCGATCCTCCTGTACCATCGCAGTCGGAAACTTGTACCATCGCCGACTTACAGAAAATGATTGCGCCCGACATGCCGTCCGAGCACGCTCGTGAGCTCTACCGCGGTCTGTTTTCCTACCACGATATTTTTGACTTTAACGATCGTCCCTTGGCCTAAACTACAGCTGTTAAACATCGAATTAATACCGGTGTTGCCCCTCCTATTCATCGCCGCCCGTATCGAGTGTCACCGGCTGAGCGTCAAGTTATTCACGCAGAAGTTCGCAAAACGCTTGCCAAGAACTTTATTGAACCGTCGTGTAGTCCATGGGCGTCACCTGTTGTACTGGTAAAAAAGGATGGCTCATGGCGTTTTTGCGTGGATTATCGGCACCTTAACCGGGTTACCAAAGAGGACGTGTATCCCCTACCTCGGATTGATGACGCCCTTGACTGCCTCCACGGTGCTCGCTGTTTATCCTCTATTGACCTTCGCTCCGGCTACTGGCAGATTGCCGTGGACGATCTAGACCGCGAGAATACTGCTTTTGTACCACCTGACGGTCTTTATCAATTCAATGTGATGCCGTTCGGTCTATGTAATGCTCCCTTTACCCCTCCCCCGGTACAGGGTAGCCAACCAGAGATAATGTCTGGTTAACCTCCCTGTCTTTCCTTTACCTTTCTCTCTCTCTCTCTCTCCTTCCACTTTTGAACGCATGATGGACTTCCTTCTTCACGGTTTCAAATGGTCCACGTGCCTTTGCTACTTGGACGACGTTATAGTATTCTCCCCAACATTCGCTACGCACCTCGAGTGCCTCTCAACAGTCCTGGATGTGTTTCGTCTAGCCGGTCTGCAACTCAACGCATCCAAGTGCCAATTCGGCCGTCGCCAGATTACCGTCCTTGGACATCTCGTTGACGCGAACGGAGTGCAACCGGACCCAGGCAAGATCCATGCTGTTACGCACTTCCCTGTTCCAAAGTGTGTCAAAGATGTGCGCAGCTTCATCGGCCTTTGTTCGTACTTCCGACGTTTCGTGAAACTAACCGAGCTTTTGAAAAAAGACCTCCCTTTCCGGTGGGGCGATAACGAGGCCTCTGCGTTCTCGCATCTAATCGACCTCCTCACAACACCTCCCGTTCTGGCCCATTTCGATCCTTCTGCGCCTACCGAGGTCCGTACTGATGCCAGCGACAACGGAATTGGCGCAGTACTGGCAAAACGCCAGCGCGGCAACGACCGTGTTATCGCTTACGCCAGCAGGCTCCTTTCACCCTCGGAGCGCAACTATTCCATCACTGAGTGTGAGTGTCTGGCTGTAGTTTGGGCGGTTGCGAAGTTCCGCCCATACTTATATGGCCGAACCTTTTCCGTTGTCACAGACCATCACGCGCTTTGCTGGTTATGCTCACTGAAAGATCCTACAGGAAGACTTGGTCGCTGGGCCTTACGCCTGCAAGAAGCAGCCGCACTTCTGACAGTGCTGAGAAATGTGCGAATAAACCATCACAACGTAGGTTGGCCGCATGTTCCCTTAATCGCACGTAAACACATCGGCCCGTCTGGCCTATATAAGCAGATCTGCAAGACAACGGCAGAATGTAAACCACATTCGTGGCACAACTGATTGCCGGATTCTTGTGCTTGACACCACAACCTTCTTTCTTTTCTTTTTTGGCCTCTGCCTGTCTCCCTACACGTTCGCAAATATCCCCTAATTTGTTTGGTATAGAAAAACCACTTCTACCCCATATCTATCTGCGACGTTTTTCAAGCCATGGGACAAGGCATGGACATATATATACGGTACAACTGCAAGGCGTTTCCTCTTTTTCTTTTTGATTAGTTCTTTTTTTGTGTCGCTGCCCTGACCATGTTTTACTGCTTGAATTAACTTCTTACAAGTTCGTGTCAAGACGTGATCCGGGAACCCTGCACTTTTTAACCTACCCACCTGTCTTGACACACTCTCCTTTATTCTATGAAGGCACGTCTTATTGATAGCTGACCGAAGAACAGAGCTAGCAATGCCATCTTTTACAATTTTTGAATGGCCAGACGAATAGTTCAAAATTTCTTTTTTTGAGCGTGGCCAAAACTCCCAACAAATGTGATCGGGAGAGGCAGACAACATCAAATCAAGAAACCGCAGCTCGTTCTGCTGAGGAACCTCATACGTGAATTTTAGACCCTTGCCTACCCTCCTGAAAACGTCAAGTATATCATCCAAAGTTCCAGAGTTTCTACTTTCATCTATGATTACAAGATAGTCATCTACATACCTGAATATTTTTACACCACACGCACCAAGTTCCTGTTCGATATCTTCATCAATGCAACCCAAAAATATATTGCTCAGAACCGGGGCAATCCTCGACCCGATAGAAATACCCTCTGTGCAAGTACAGCTTGCCCTCAAAACCTATAACCGTGGATCTTAAATAACACATTAATAAATCTAGGAAGGAACTGACAGAAACACAGCACTAATTGACAAATTCACACTCATCATTGTACAAATCAAAACATCTTTGCACACATCCTATCAATTCCCCTCTGCGGTATAGAATAATACAAATCTTCTGCATCAATACTAAACAAGCGGTATTTTCCTGGTTTGCAGTTTTCCAAGTAATGCACAACTTCCTCTGAATTAGATACCATGCACGGATCCTGAACGTTTAGGTAATTTAAGCATTTCTGAAGAAACTGAGACAAGCACAACTGCCATGAACCTTTTTCAGAAACTATGGTTCTGAGCGGCAAACTGTCGTTATGTGTCTTTACTGTGAAAAAGACCTTCAAGTGAAAACCTTTTGCATTTCTCACACTAGAGGCTACTTTTTCAATACCATTAGCTTCCAATAATTCAACAGCATTCTTCTTAACCCCCTCCAATTTGACAGATACCTCCTTAAAGCTCTTGTCTATAGCCGCAAGCGCTTTTTCAAAAAAAAAAAAAAAAAAAACATGCTTTTCGGTAACACAACAAAAAAGCCTTCCTTGTCCGAGACAAGCACTTTAAGATCATGTTTGACCAGGAAATCAACAACGGGCCTAGTGTTAACTTTTCTACGGCGACTTTTTCCCGAATTGGCAATAAGATCAACACTTTCATCGATAAACCGAGGTCTAACATCTTCTGGCACAAGTCGAGCAATCGACCTGGAAATTGTGACCTTTTAGCTCCCAGGTCCGTTCATGGTATCTAATTCAGAGGAAGTTGTGCATTGCTTGGAAAACTGCAAACCAGGAAAATACCGCTTGTTTAGTATTGATGCAGAAGATTTGTATTATTCTATGCCGCAGAGGGAATTGATAGGATGTGTGCAAAGATGTTTTGATTTTTTTATTTATTCATACTGTCAGCACAAGCCAAGACAGGAGTTGCGGTTACATTGCTGTCATTTACAAACTAGACATAGTGCATGTTTGTATAATTCAATAGAAAGCAATCAAGGTAGGATAGGAAGGCACGACATAGAAACAAATATGAAGCAATAACAACATTAGTCACAATTAACAAGTTACACCACTATATGGTCTAACAAGAAGTAATGCACCAAACAACTACAACCGACAAACAGCTAACAATAAAACGTATTCTCAACCGTTTACAAATAATTGGTAACAGCCTTAACAAAAGATTGTAAATCAGTACACTCTACTATATCTTGTGGCAAGTTGTTCCAATCGTCTATGCTTCGAACCAAGAACGAATTTTTGAATGATTCGGTTCTATAATTAAGTGGCTTAATATGTTTTGAACGCTTTGTTCTGGGGTTAGCAGGTCTCTCTAATGTGATGTGTTTTTCTAAGTCTACTTTATAGTCTCCGCTTAATACGTGAAAGAAGAATGTCAGCCTGTTAAGCTGCATTTTCTGCTTGACAGTCATGAAGCCAGCTCTATTTCTAAGTTCGGTGACGAACTGGGTTCTAGCGTATGTGTTAAAAATAAAGCTCAAGGCCTTTTTTTGTACGCGCTCACATTTTAGTGTGTTTTGTTGAGTGTACGGCTCCCAAACATGACTTGCATAAGTCAGTACAGGGAGTACAGTCATTTTGTAGGCCATTGTTTTTACCTCTGGGGTGGCGTCGTGAAGTTTTCGTCGTAATGACCAAAGTTTACGCATGGCCTTATTGCAGATTGACATGTACCGACCAGTTCAAGTCATGTGTGAGATGAATCCCTAGGTATTTATATTCCTTAACCTCAGCTAATTCGGCTCCGTTAATGCTGTAGGGGAAAATTAAAGGATCTTTTTTACGCGTCATACGCATACAAACAGTTTTTGATGTATTCAGCTCCATTTGCCACTCGTCACACCAGTGAGTGACTTTTTGTAAATGGTTACTAAGCTCCTGTTGATCATTAGGAGTGCATATTTTAGCATATACAATGGTGTCATCTGCATAATGTTTGATGGCTACTTGTGGCGAAAAACCTGCTCCCATATCGCTAATATAAATGGAAAAAAGTAAAGGGCCTATAACAGATCCTTGCGGCACACCCGATCGAACTGATTTATTGGTACTGCAAACAGAATTTAATGAAACAAATTGTTCCCTTTCTGAAAAATAAGCATCAATCCATTTTAAT
This sequence comes from Dermacentor silvarum, assembly GCF_013339745.2. NCBI lineage: Eukaryota > Metazoa > Arthropoda > Arachnida > Ixodida > Ixodidae > Dermacentor > Dermacentor silvarum. The sequence continues at coordinate 46,489,523 of NC_051160.1, forward strand.
AGCTGAGTGCTACCTAAGAAACTAGACAGCTTAATAAGCAGCTTTCTGTGGGATATTCTGTCGAATGCTTTGCGGAAATCGATAAAGATAATATCTATTTGACCCCTTCCATCAATACATTGACCGATTTCATGTGTAACCTCAGTGAGAATAGTGAATGTGGAGTACCCTCGGCGAAAACCATGCTGGTTTTTACCCAAAAGGTCGTTTTCTTCCACAAATTCAGTTAGGTGGGTGGTTAAGATATGCTCTAGCGTTTTGCAACATGTACTTGTCAAAGAGATTGGTCGGTAATTAGCGACATCATGTTTTGAACCCTGTTTGTGAATCGGTACTACTTTAGCCCGCCTCCAGTCTCTCGGAACGTCGCCAGATTCTAGAGATTTAGTATAGATATCCGAAAGAAAACATGAGCACCACTCGGCGTATCTCTTTAAAAAGCGTTGGGAATTTGATCAGGGCCAGCGCATTTTTTCTCATCTAGTTTAAGGAGCAGGTTCAAAATACCGTCTTGTCTAATAGTTGGATCAGATATACACTGCTTAATGGAATGCAGTGTTTGAGGTGTAGAACCGTCATCCCACGTGAAAACTGATTCGAAATATTCATTGAAGAGGCAAGCCATTTCAGAGCTGTTCGTGATAGACTTATTTTCACTTGTCAGAAATTGAATGCCAGAGTTGGGCCCTGAAATATACCTCCAGAATGTTTCCGGAGAGGTTGTAATAAAATTGGTAAGTGTTTCATTCATGTAACAATGTTTCGCTTTAATAATTTCCATTTTAAGTTCCTGTGAAACCGAATGAATACAATGCCGTGTTCTTGTAGAGAAGAATTTTTTAGACCTCATTCGTTTCAGAAGACGCTTTTTATGAATTATTTTCTGTGTAATCCATGGGTTTTTTCTGTTAACTTTCTTGGGGCGCTTGGGAACAAACAGTTCTATTGATTCCAATACCACACTTTTAAACTTCTCCCAAGCATCGTTCACTGACGTAGTATTTAGCGAAATAAAATGGCTGAAATCATCATGACCTTCCTCTAAATGGTCCAATACTGCAACATCATCTGCTTTAGAGAAATCAGAGACTAGCAAAGTTTTATTCCTTTCTGTTCAGTTATATGTGGTAGAGACATACGTGATCACCATTTTGTGGTCAGAAATCCCTTCTAAGACTTCACACCAATACTTGGATTGTGTGACAGATCTGCTCAAAAACACCAAATCAAGTAGTGATTCTTCTAATTCGTAGGTTCGTGTGGGCTTAGTTACTATTTGGGTTAAGTCAAGGGAAAAAGCCAGATTCAGAAGAACACGAGACATGGCCTGATCATTTTGTCCTTCCCGATAATATACCCAGTCAATATGTGGTAAATTAAAATCTCCGGCCATTATAATCTTACAGTTGCTGTTGCCAAACTTTTCAAGTAAGAAATCATTCAGCAATAGCAAGTATTCTTCGGTGGTGCCAGGGGGGCGATATACTGCAACAATTACGAAATACAAACCACCGATCTCTGTAGTACCCACAATACACTCAAGTTCAGGAGGGGATGAAATTTCAACGAAGACCATTGAAGTTTATAAATAATAGCAACACCTCCTCCTCTGGATCCTCGGTCTTTTCGACAAGCCGTATAGTTCGGAGGAAGGAAATCAGCACTCTCAATTGATTTATTTAACCAGGTTTCAGTCACAATAACGATATCCGGTTCATGTTCCATCAGGACAGCTTCCAAAAGTGAAGATTTGTTGCATATGCTCCGTGCATTAACGTTTAAAACTACTAGTCTGTCAGGGACACTCTTCACTGCTGTCAGAGCTGTTTCCCTTCTCGAAGGATTTTTCTCTGCCGCCTATGTTGCTGTTTTAACACGAAAGTGTTTTATGCCGGGGTCCACCAAGACTTCACTGACGTATTTCCGTCACGGAAATACGTCATAGAACATAATACAAAGAAACCAGAAGAAAAAGTTCCACAAACATGCAAAATTTGGGAATCGAACCCACGACCTCTCGGTCCGCGACGATAGATTGCCGAGCGTTTAACCCATTGCGCCACAAACGCATTTGCAGAGAGCTACACAGACGCGCCTTATATATCTAACACTCCTCCGTGTACCCGCGCTCTTGCTCGGGGCGGTGCCGCCGCCTACGAGCAGAAAAGAGAAGTACTGCATTATGACACTAACGCGCACCGACAGTGAACGCTTCGGTGGTCTCAGCACTACGACGCCTCGATGCCAGCATTCGAAGGGACGCTGGCATCAAGAAGCACTACCAACGCCACCTAGGTGGGCGTTCACCGTACTCAGCACAGCGGAGCGTGGCCTCCGCAATTAGCTCTGAAAATGTTTCTGAAGTTGATCGCGGAGGCTGCAATTACGACGCGCTGTACGCGCTGATTTGACTCGGTGACGATTCAGTTACGTGCTTTGTCTTGCGCGTTGTATTAGTGTGTCAGTTACGTGCTTCGTCTTTCGCGTTGTGCTAGCGTGTGCAGCGTAGTGCAGCTTCCATATGCACGACGGTTGCTCATGGTCATCGACGTTGGTAGTCGTGATGGAGGAGACGTGCCACCAGGCGTCAGCGTGGGTGCATCAACGCCTAAGGGCGCTTTAGCCACAAAACACCAATAGACATTATATATCAATGTGCAATAAACATTACACTACTTCTGTGAAGACACGTTTCACTTTCGTGTTCTATACCGATTCCTATATAAGAGGGATCAACCACATTTTTTTCTCACACTCCCGTTTCCGTGTGAAGCGATTGTACGCTGTAACCACTTACTTTGTAATCTCATCATGTCGTCCAATTTTTCGCCATCTTTGATAGCGTTTTCATACACCTGGCAACTTTTCTTTCACCCAATTGGACAATCGGTTGCCTTTCCTTCGGATTACCATGCTGCCGTGTTTCTGTAGGTTCGTTCTCTCAATCATTATTACGAAATAATCAACTCGCACGCACTGCAATGAGTATCTGCTTCCATTTGAAAGTTACAAATGTGGGTCGACCCACGGCTAACGAGTCGCCCCACGCAGCAGCGCGCGCGCTCGCCGACCGCGCTGTTGTAGAGATGGACGACGGTGACAGCGGCCACGATGACCCAGTAAATAAAGATACTCCAACTACACAACGAGATTATCAAATAGTACTACATGGCGATTAGGGTTCCCCCCTCCCCCCCCCAACCCAAAAAAACAACTAAACAGAGCACCGGCAGTCTCACTGCGCTTACTCTAAACACATTCGTATCCGCCATCAGCGTATATAACTGAAATCTATCCACACAAATTCCCTGACGCCGCTTGCACCGCTTGCGGGCAGACTGCTAGGTTAGCACATATATATGCTCTGGGAGTGCGGGTCGCTCGTCCCGACTTACAGCATGATCGAGTGGGATGCGCTTCTCCACAGCACAAACCTTCAAGACCAAATCCAGGCCGTCCAGTGCGCCCGCGACAGGCCCGGTAGGCTAGACCTGCCGTTACCCACGTGGGAGTAGCCGGGGGACGCGGGGCAGCCTCCGTGTCTGCACTGGACTCTAATACAGTTATACTCACTCGTTCCGACTTTTTAGGCATGAGTATGTGGCGTAATGGTTAGAGCTTCGGGCTTCTGTACTTGGGGAAGTGGATTCGAAACCAATGAAGCATCGGATTGCATACCTTGTGAAACGAGTGAGTATAAATGTAAAGTGAAAGACGAAATGTGATTGCGTAGCCGTTGCTACAGCGGCTGGGCGTACCATCCACTCTTTCGAACCCCGTTTGCTGATCTGCTGATGAACGCCATACCCGACTAAAAATTTCTTTTTACATTTTCCGAGTAGAATGAAAAAAATTCAGCGATGACAAAGACTTCCTCTATCGTGATGACCTTTTAACATAGAGTTTCTCACTATAGTGTGAAACTCTATGCCTTTTAGTCAATCGTCTCTAATAAAAATATAAGCAAGTGTTGTACGCTTTTAAAACGTGAAGGCGAAGGCCTGCCAGCTGTGGAAGCAGACGACGACGAACGCGCGAGCGCGCGAGGGGCAGTATGGGAGCGCTGGCATGATCAGCGGCATCGGAGCCAGCTGTGGAATACGACGACGACGATGAACGCGCGAGCAGTGTTACGAGCGCGTCTGTGTGACCACGTGACGTGTGCAATCAGGCACTCACTAGGCACACCTTTAGTAAGCCACAACCGTTAAGCAGCCGGTGCTTCAGGGAAGCATGCTCGTCTTGCACCGCGGAGGACCGGGTTCGCTTCCCACCCAGACCGAAATTCGCTAAGTTTTCTTTTCGAAGCCACTAATTTACTTTGTTTACAGGAACCTCCCTGACAAATGTGACGTCAATCCGAGTGTTTGAAGACGTGTTTTTACTCTCTGCGACATCGGCGATTTTTTGTCACGAAACAGTTTCACCTAGGTCGCTGCAAGGTCACGGAAAGGACACCGAAAGGTCACGGGAAGGTCACCGCTGAGGGCACTGCCAGCATAGACACCTAATGCCTTCGCCTTAAAAATACTAAGGCACAAATCAAATTAAGAATTCAGGAATCCCAAGCTCTTTGCCATTCCCAATTAGATTCATTTAATAAACAAAAAAAAGTTGTCGCAGTTTCACCCGAAAGGCGAAGCATCAATTGCGATGGCAAATTAGTAGAGAGCTATACGGAGTAAGGGTAGTAGTTTTATCACCTGTATAAACTTGGGCATGCAGCAGCACCAGCAACGCGCAGAACTGTTGTCGACGCCGTCGGCGTTTTGCCCGCGAGGCGTTGGTGACTGTTGCCGGTGCCTCTATAGGGGCGGCTCGGAGGTTTTCGACGAGATCCGAATGGGACACTCATCGAGCTGCGTCGCAAACCTTACCCACCTTCTCGCCTCGCAACGTGTTTTTATATAAATACGTATTTTAGTGCCGCAGCTAAACGTCGCCTCCCCTCCCTTTCTCCCTCCCCTCCCCCGACGGCCTTTCGCGCGACGGAAAAAAGTCGCGTTTGCTCTCTATATACGGTGATTGTAAAGGAGGAAAGAGACGCCTGATTCTGCAGCCCTTCAGGGAGCCCGGTGCAGAACGCGCGTTTGCTCTCCGACGTGCGGTCGCTCCCCGTGAAAGCGCGCGTCCCTCGCGTCCTTTCAATCGCACATGCAGCGTCCGGAACGCAGCGACGATTTCATCGCCGTTGACGTCATACGGAACGTCACCGTGATGGCGACGGTGACGGCGACGACGAAGCCGACGGCAGAAATCCGCTTTGGAGTGTCCATATAATTGCTATCGCAATACAACGTTGCGAGCCGAGTAGGTGGGTAATATTTGCGACGCAGGTCTACGAGTGTCCCATTCCGATCTCGTCGAAAACCTCCGAGCCGCCCCCAGAGGCACCGGCAACAGTCACAAACGCCGCGCGCGTTCGGTGCGAACGCGGGCAAAACGCCGACGGCGTCGAGAACAGTTCTGCGCGTTGCTGGTGCTGCTGCTGCATGTCCAAGTTTATACAGCTGATAAAACTACTATCCTTACTCCGTATAGCTCTCTACTAATTTGCCATCGCAATTGATGCTTCGCCTTTCGGGTGAAACTGCGACAACCTTTTTTTTTGTTTATTAAATGAATCTCATTGGGAACAGCCAGGAGCTTGGGATTCCTGAATTATTAATTTGATTTGTGCCTTTGAGTATTTTGAAGGCGAAAGCCTCAAGTGTCATGCGGGCAGTGCCCTGGGCGGTGACCTTGCTGTGTTCTTTCCGTGACCTTGCAGCGACCTTGGTGAAACTGTTTCATGACAAAAAATCGCCGATGTCGCAGGGAGTAAAAACACGTCTTGAAACACTCGGATTGACGTCACATTTCTCAGGGAGGTTCCTGTAAACAAAGTAAATTAGTGGCTTCGAAAAGAAAACTTAGCGAATTTCGGTCTGGGTGGGAAGCGAACCCGGTCCTCCGCGGTGCAAGACGAGCATGCTTCCCTGAAGCACCGGCTGCTTAACGGTTGTGGCTTACTAAAGGTGTGCCTAGTGAGTGCCTGATTGCACACGTCACGTGGTCACACAGACGCGCTCGTAACACTGCTCGCGCGTTCATCGTCGTCGTCGTATTCCACAGCTGGCTCCGATGCCGCTGATCATGCCAGCGCTCCCATACTGCCCCTCGCGCGCTCGCGCGTTCGTCGTCGTCTGCTTCCACAGCTGGCAGGCCTTCGCCTTCACGTTTTTTTTTCAATCAATCAGAATGAGCTTTATTTATACAATACAAATAACTTATACAAAAATAGTTGGACCAATAGCCTATGTGGCTAGTACCTGGTCCAATACAGAAATAGCATATAGGTCAACCACGTACATATTTTCTTAGTTAATAATAACATTGCATACATGAACAAGTATTAATTTGTAAAGGAGGGGTTATTCCGATTGTCTAGACAAGAAGAAGCGTTTACATGCAAGATCAAAGTTTCTGGTTACTTTTACTTCCACAGGCACAGTGTTCCATGTTATAGCGCCAAAAAACTCCAATAATCGTTCACCGTAGACATTGCTGCAATAAGGAAGGTTCAGGTTAAACTTAGTTGCTTGTCTGGTGTTTGCACGTGGGAAGTTAAATATGGTGTTGGGTAAGGGGAAGTTGGTGTTGAGTATTTTATGAACTAAACAGGTGATCTTATAATTTCTTAAAGCCGTAAAAGAAAGGATACGAAGGTCAATAAACAGACTGCTACTAGGGTGATGAACAGAAGAAAATGTTATTATTCTTAGGGCGCGCTTTTGCAACTGCAGTATAGGTGTTAAGTAAGTTTTATATGTTAGGCCCCATATTTCACAACAATAGCCCAGGTGGGTATGAAATAAAGAAAAATATATGCAACGAAGCAAAGCACGAGGAAAATATTGCCTGGCACGGGCCAGGGTGTAACAGCTGAAAGCGAGTTTCCTACAGACAAGGTTAATTTGTTCTCTCCAATGCAAGTGACAGTCTAAAGCAACTCCTAAATATTTAACCGTATTAACACGATCCAGAGTTCGGTTCGCTAGAGTCAAATTAAAGGTACTGTAATTTAGTATTTTCCTGTTGGAGTGAAATATGATATATTTAGTTTTATCAGTGTTTAGGGCTAGTCTATTTTCCGAAAACCATTGGTCTACCTTTAGTAGTTCGCCAGATATAATGTCTTGCAATGATGAGAGCGAGTCACCTGAGTAAACTAAGGCGGTGTCGTCAGCATACATTAAAACTTGTGTCAACCTAAGTGCATGCGGTAAATCGTTAATGTATAATGAAAACAGAATAGGGCCTAAAACCGAGCCTTGTGGTACACCACATATGACATCAGTGAAATCGGAGTGATGTTTGTTAATTACTACTTGTTGTCTTCGTGCTTTAAAATAGCTGTTTAAGAATTGAAGTGCGTTTCCAACGATACCATAAGTTTCCAGTTTTTGTAACAGTATGGAGTGACAGACTGTATCGAACGCCTTTCTTATATCAAGAAAAAGTGACACAGCAATTTTCTGCTTGTTAAGAGCAGAGTTAATGAACGGCGAAATGGTTAAAACCGCGGTTGATGTATATCTACCCGCAACAAAGCCATGCTGCTGTGGGCAGATAATGTTATTGTTTACTAAAAATGCATTTAACTGTAGTACAATGAGTTTTTCAAATACTGTGTTAACTACACTAAGAATTGAAATTGGTCGATAACTACTCGGATGGTTCGGATCGCCAGTTTTGTACACAGGGATAATCTTTGCAACTTTCAATATGTTTGGGTAAGAATTACTTCTTATCGCATGGTTAAACACGTGACGAAGGGGTATGCATAAGATATCAATATTGTTTTTCAGGATCCTAACCTGAATACCGTCAAGTCCGGATGCTTTATTAACCGACAGTTTGCCAATGATACATTTTATTTCCTCAAGTGTTACTTCACGAAAATAAAAATCATTGCTCACGCTTCTCTGGACAATGGTTGTGGGAATTGTAAGAGCAGACTGTCTATATATATCCTCACCAATTTTTGAGAAATAATCATTAAATTTATTAGCAATCTGTGGGGACACATTTTCGGGAGTAACATATTGTTTATCCTCTAATCCTACTACATCTCTGACTATTTTCCATATTTGCCTTCCATCGCCATTTTGTCGATTAATTAAGTTAGTGTAATAGGCTTTCTCGACTTTCGAATTAGCATGACTGATTTGTTCCGGAAAAATTTAAACTGGCTTTTGTAGTAGTTGTTAGTTTTATTATGTTTTAGTTTATTATAATAGTAGTCTTTCTTTTTTAATAGAGCAAGTATGCTCTCATTCATCCACGGACATATGGCGTAGTCATAGTTGTGTCGTGAATCGTACCGCGATTCTTCTATCACGTGGGTAATGCAGTCAACAATGTTTTGACATTCCGTGTGTACGTTGTCGTTGTATAAATTATCGAAATTCGTAGTGTCTAGGATGCTGCGTACAAGTGGATAGTTTACCCTTGTCGAATATTTGGAATGCCTTTGGCGCAAAGGATGAAAACAATCTTGAGGCAGAAACAAAAATGTTGGACAATGATCAGAAATTGTGGTGTCATAAACACCTGCCCGTACATCGATATCAGTATTGCACAAAATGTGATCAATGAGAGTTGAAGACGTGTTGCAAACTCGAGTAGGGGATGAAATCCCATTTTTAAGGTTGAAAGACTGTAGAAAGAATACGTACTCGTAGCAATCATTTCTAGATAAGTCGATGTTCATATCACCACAAATGATAATTGAATTGCGGTTAGTTATAAGAGGGTCAATAACAGTTTCCATAACAGAGATGAAATCATTAATACATGAGCTAGGAGGACGGTAAACTACGCCTACAACAACGCCACATTCAAGCTTCACAAAAAGGGTTTTGGCACTTTGGTTGCTTTACGAACTATCAACAAGACATTGAAACCCGAGCTTGTCCCGTATAAAAAGCGCGACGCCACCACCACGGGCTGTACTTTCTCTGGGTTGCGATAGCATGGTGTATCCCGGTATCGTTACTTTTTCGTCTCTTCTGAGCCATGTTTCTGTTATCGCGATGATGTCGTAAAAAAACGAGTGTTGAGATATATAAGTTAAAAGAACATCTAAGTTTCGGGCAATACTGCGGATGTTGCAATGAATTAACGATAAGAAATCATGCCCTTGCCATGTTTCTTCGACATCAGCAAAAGTACTCATTTTATTTCTGTTTTTCTTTGTCTTGTGTCACGCTTACTGCACCTGAGTAAGATCCTCTGCGCACGTCACATGCAGCACACGCGAATTTTCTGTTTTGCGCATGAGGATCTTCCCATCAGACACCCAGGTGAATTTCCAGTTATGATCTCTCTTTGCACTCAGCGCTTTGCCCAACAGTACCTTGTTAGCTGGACACAAGTGTTCATTAATAAAAATTGGCGAGTTATCCTTAAAGCCGAGAGCAGATGTGTTTATTCTGTGCTTTTTAGCTGCTTTCAGAACCCTGTCTCTGACCCTACGGGACACAAACCTAACTACAATATTTTGCTTTGCCTTATCTTTTGTAGGAACACGGTGAATTACTTCTATGTCTGAATCCTGGATTTCAGATCCGACGCAGACAGCAATAGTTTTCTTGGTTGAGGCAAGGTTTTCATCTGGAGCCACAGGAATGCCTTTCACCTCCAAATTGTTTTTACGACTGTGCTGCTGCAAGTCGACCAGTTCTTTCTTAACTTCTCTCACGTCTTTTGAAAGGCGGGTGTTTTCATTTGCAATTTCCCTATTCCTGGCTTTGACTTCAACTAGCTCTTTCCTTACTTCTACGATTTCTGTCTTGAACATTTCAAACTTTTCATTAATGAAATCCATACCCTTCCTCACGTAATCGATCTCCGTTTCTATGACTTTAATTATCTCGTTTTATTGCGATAGCAATTATATGGACACTCAAAAGCAGATTTCTGCCGTCGGCGTCGCCGTCGCCGTCGCCGTCGCCGTCGCCGTGAGGTTCCGTATGACGTCATTTGGAGATGAAATCGTCGCCGCGCGCCGAACGCTGTATGTGCGAGTGAAAGGGCACGAGGGGCGCGTCTTTCACGGGGAGTGAACGCACGGCGGAGAACAAACGCGCGTTCTGCGCCGTGCTCGCTTAAGGGCTGCAGAATTAGGCGTCTCGTTTTTCCTTTACAATCACCATATATGTAGAGCAAACGCGCCTTCTTCAGACGCGCGAGAGGCCGTGGGGGAGGGGGAAGGAAGGGACGCGACGTTTAGCTGCGGCACCAAGTGCCTATTTATATGAGAGGCTCCAGCAACAGTCACCAACGCCGCACGCATTTAGAGCTAACGCGGGCAAAACGCCGATGGCGTCGACAACAGTTCTGCGTGTTGTTGCTACCAAAGCCGCTCACCTTACTTCGTATGAGATTGCTGTGTTGCTATCGCATTCATTGCTTCGCCCTTAGGGCGAAACTGTGACATTTTTTTTATTCCAGCTTGTTGCTCATCGAGCCGATCTGACAAATCTGCGAGCGCCTTGGCTACCTCCTTCACAGTTGAAGGCGGTTTTTCAGACTTTCTATTGGCAATAGACGGAGCAATCCAGTAGCCTAAGTATAGTATCTATTACGAAGTAGGTAGTTACTGACGTACCTGCGTAGAACAAGCAAGCGGTTACTTGCTGCTCAACTGTGTGGCTGCCTGGATTGCTCCGCTATCCAGGCAGCCACACAATTGTAATACTTGCTTATATCTTTATTAGAGACGATTGACTAAAAGGTCATGGCGATAGAGGAAGGATTTATCATCGCTGGCTTTTTTCAGTCTACTCGGAAAATGTAAAAAGAAATTTTTAGTCGAGTATGGCGTTCATCAGCAGATCGGCAAACGTGGTTCGAAAGAGTGGATGGCACGCCCAGCCGCTGAAGCAACGGCTACGTAATCACATTTCTTTTTGCACGTTACAATTGGTCTTACTATAGGCCATAAATGCGTAAGAGCCTCAACCCACGTTCTGCAACGACATTATATCTCGACTGGATGATGAAGTATATTGTGGCGTCCTTTTCTAATACGGGGAACAAGGTATGCAATCCGATGCTTCGTTGGTTTCGAATCCACTTCCCCCAGTACAGAAGCGCGAAGCTCTAACCATTAGGCCACATACTCATGCCTAAAAAAGTTGTCGCAGTTTCACCTGAAAGGTGAAGCATCAATTGCGATAGCAAATTTGAAGAGAGCTATACGGAGTAATGATAGCAGCTTTATCAGCTGTATAAACTTGGACATGCAGCAGCACCGGCAACACGCAGAACTGTTGTCGACGCCGTCGTCGTTTTGCCCGCGTTCGCACAAAATGCATGCGGTGTTGGTGACTGTTGCCGGAGCCTCTGGTATAAATAGGCACTTGGTGCCGCAGCTAAACATCGCCTCCCTTCTCTCTCTCTCTCCCCCCCCCCCCCCCCCTCACGGCCTTCCGTGTGTCGTAAGAAGGCGCGTTTGCTCTACATATATGGTGATTGTAAAGGAGGAAAGGGACGACTACTTCTGCAGCCCCTAAGGGAGCACGGCGCAGAACGCGCGTTTGTTCTCCGCCGTGCGTTCACTCCCCGTGAAAGCGCGCGTCCCTCGCGCCCTTTCACTCGCACATACAGCGTTCGGCGCGCGACGATTTCATCTCCATTGACGTCATACGGAAACTCACGGCGACGGCGACGGCGACGCCGACGGCAGAAATCTGCTTTTGAGTGTCCATATATTTGCTATCGCAATAAAAGTCGGAACGAGTCAGTATAACTGTAATATTAGAGTCCAGTGCAGACACGGAGGCTGCCCCGCGTCCCCCGGCTACTCCCACGTGGGTAACGGCAGGTCTAGCCTACCGGGCCTGTCGCGGGCGCACTGGACGGCCTGGATTTGGTCTTGAAGGTTTGTGCTGTGGAGAAGCGCATCCCACTCGATCATGCTGTAAGTCGGGACGAGCGACCCGCACTCCCAGAGCATATGTGCTAATGTAGCAGTCTGCCCGCAAGCGGTGCAAGCGGCGTCAAGGAATTTGTGTGGATAGATTTCATTTATATATGCTGATGGCGGATACGAATGTGTTTAGAGTAAGCGCAGTGAGACTGCCGGTGCTCTGTTTAGTTGTTTTTTTGGGTTGGGGTGGGAGGGGGGAACCCTAATCGCCATGTAGTACTATTTGATAATCTCGTTGTGTAGTTGGAGTATCTTTATTTACTGGGTCATCGTGGCCGCTGTCACCGTCGTCCATCTCTACAACAGCGCGGTCGGCGAGCGCGCGCGCTGCTGCGTGGGGCGACTCGTTAGCCGTGGGTCGACCCACATTTGTAACTTTCAAATGGAAGCAGATACTCATTGCAGTGCGTGCGAGTTGATTATTTCGTAATAATGATTGAGAGAACGAACCTACAGAAACACGGCAGCATGGTAATCCGAAGGAAAGGCAACCGATTGTCCAATTGGGTGAAAGAAAAGTTGCCAGGTGTATGAAAACGCTATCAAAGATGGCGAAAAATTGGACGACATGATGAGATTACAAAGTAAGTGGTTACAGGGTACAATCGCTTCACACGGAAACGGGAGTGTGAGAAAAAAATGTGGTTGATCCCTCTTATATAGGAATCGGTATAGAACACGAAAGTGAAACGTGTCTTCACAGAAGTAGTGTAATGTTTATTGCACATTGATATATAATGTCTATTGGTGTTTTGTGGCTAAAGCGCCCTTAGGCGTTGATGCACCCACGCTGACGCCTGGTGGCACGTCTCCTCCATCACGACTACCAACGTCGATGACCATGAGCAACCGTCGTGCATATGGAAGCTGCACTACGCTGCACACGCTAGCACAACGCGAAAGACGAAGCACGTAACTGACACACTAATACAACGCGCAAGACAAAGCACGTAACTGAATCGTCACCGAGTCAAATCAGCGCGTACAGCGCGTCGTAATTGCAGCCTCCGCGATCAACTTCAGAAACATTTTCAGAGCTAATTGCGGAGGCCACGCTCCGCTGTGCTGAGTACGGTGAACGCCACCACCTAGGTGGCGTTGGTAGTGCTTCTTGATGCCAGCGTCCCTTCGAATGCTGGCATCGAGGCGTCGTAGTGCTGAGACCACCGAAGCGTTCACTGTCGGTGCGCGTTAGTGTCATAATGCAGTACTTCTCTTTTCTGCTCGTAGGCGGCGGCACCGCCCCGAGCAAGAGCGCGGGTACACGGAGGAGTGTTAGATATATAAGGCGCGTCTGTGTAGCTCTCTGCAAATGCGTTTGTGGCGCAATGGGTTAAACGCTCGGCGATCTATCGTCGCGGACCGAGAGGTCGTGGGTTCGATTTCCAAATTTTGCATGTTTGTGGAACTTTTTCTTCTGGTTTCTTTCTTTGTATTATGTTCGTGTACATTGTAAGCTGACGTATTTCCGTGACGGAAATACGTCAGTGAAGTCTTGGTGGACCCCGGCATAAAACACTTTCGTGTTAAAATGTGGTTGATCCCTCTTATATAGGAATCGGTATAGAACACGAAAGTGAAACGTGTCTTCACAGAAGTAGTGTAATGTTTATTGCACATTGATATATAATGTCTATTGGTGTTTTGTGGCTAAAGCGCCCTTAGGCGTTGATGCAACCACGCTGACGCCTGGTGGCACGTCTCCTCCATCACGACTACCAACGTCGATGACCATGAGCAACCGTCGTGCATATGGAAGCTGCACTACGCTGCACACGCTAGCACAACGCGAAAGACGAAGCACGTAACTGACACACTAATACAACGCGCAAGACAAAGCACGTAACTGAATCGTCACCGAGTCAAATCAGCGCGTACAGCGCGTCGTAATTGCAGCCTCCGCGATCAACTTCAGAAACATTTTCAGAGCTAATTGCGGAGGCCACGCTCCGCTGTGCTGAGTACGGTGAACGCCACCTAGTAGTGCTTCTGCGAGAACGCGTTGGTAGTGCTTCTTGATGCCAGCGTCCCTTCGAATGCTGGCATCGAGGCGTCGTAGTGCTGAGACCACCGAAGCGTTCACTGTCGGTGCGCGTTAGTGTCATAATGCAGCACTTCTCTTTTCTGCTCGTAGGCGGCGGCACCGCCCCGAGCAAGAGCGCGGGTACACGGAGGAGTGTTAGATATATAAGGCGCGTCTGTGTAGCTCTCTGCAAATGCGTTTGTGGCGCAATGGGTTAAACGCTCGGCGATCTATCGTCGCGGACCGAGAGGTCGTGGGTTCGATTTCCAAATTTTGCATGTTTGTGGAACTTTTTCTTCTGGTTTCTTTCTTTGTATTATGTTCGTGTATGTTCGTGTGACGTATTTCCGTGACGGAAATACGTCAGTGAAGTCTTGGTGGACCCCGGCATAAAACACTTTCGTGTTAAAATGAAAGTCCGAAAAGGTAACCAGAATAAATAACCGGTTGACTACAGTGCATTGAGGGTATACCGGGTAGAAAAGTTAAGAAGAAATAGAACGAGAATATAATCTTGATCTGATTGACCTAGTACAATGGGCGCTAGTCATGTCTCCCTATCACAATGAGGCTAGAGAACGATCATAGTCGTTCACACGGTTCAGATGCTGCCGGAAGACGCACCAGCGCTGTTAAATCGTTTCGCGCTGAAGTAGGCTGGGACGGCAGTTCTAGGGATTCTACTTTTCGTGAGAGGACGGTTATTGAGTTGGTCGATCGTGGTGCAGATCGCTGTTTGCGGAATGAAATCGGAGCATTCACAAACAATGAGAGTTATCGTATTTATTGCTTCCACAAACTTTAAGTTTGGAATCGTTGGTCATTCTGATGAGAAAGGAGTAGTCAATTGTTAACGCCATTTCACGCCGCAGAGACCAAATGACAGTTACGTAACACTCTGGTGCGCCTGCGAGCTTAATAAAATCACATCGAGGCCACTTTTTCTTCCAGAGAACTTATTTCAGCTGATAAAGATTCTCACTAAGAGCTAATCGAAAGTTTCAAGTTATATATTTGTATGTCGCCGTGATAAACCATGCAAATAAACAAGGACCTAATGCATTGGCTAACCAGAGTCGAGTATTTGGTAACGATGTCCAAAGAATTTTCAATTATCAGGCCACAAAAGCTTAAAACATTGAATTTTTCCTAGATCTAAGTCCTGCACGATGTCGAGTTGGCTAGCTCGCTGGCATGGTCACTGCAACGTATTGCAACTTTAGGCATTGTGTTCTACACCAGCAAAAAGAGCGAAGTTAGCGAGTTTTGAGAACTTTATACTGAGCCATACAACTACGCAAATACGAAAAAAATATTTTGAAATCTCTGACGTCACACTGGCGTGCCGGCGCTGCAGTACCCGCGCGAAATTAAAGAAATAAGTGTCAGCTTTATTCCCCTCCTAATAATCAATCTATTACCACAAGATTGGCTAAAATAGAGTTTTAAGACAATACGACATGACTCTAAATTTATTGGATAAATGGCTACATACAGCTTTCCCTTCTTTGTATGTCAGTTGTCTCAAATACGATCTCCTAAAAAGCAAGCCGACCGCCATATACTTGAATGTATGGCCGAAGCGTTCATTCTAATTACAGCAGGATGTCCTACAGCTCGAAGTTGCTTCTCTATGTTACCCTTGGATTCCTTTCCAGGCATTCTAGCATTCCTTCCTTTCGCTCTTTCTACATGCTAAATCTGTAGTGGCAGCTTAAGAGTAAACACCTGGGATATCATACTGAAAGAGTAGGCTAACGAAGTTGGCTGCCTCTGAAATGCGAGAGAACGTCTCTATTGTCATGACAAGCATTACCGCCTTTTGTTTTCGCTTGACTTAGCGTAGGTATCCAGGATCAACATATTTCAGTAAACTCAAATTAGCACTCCCGAGCATCAATTCCTATGTTACGAAGGAAAAACAAATTTTATTTACCGCTTTTACCATGGTCTAATATTTACGTTTCGAATGTATTCTTATATAAAACCACCGAATGTGAATGCCTATTAGGTGCATTTGGTGATCGGCTGAGGTCACTTTGTGCTGGTAATCTTGTCTCGAAAATTGCTACGTTCTTTCTATTCCATAATTTCAGTATATCCATTTCGACTGTACTCAAATTTGCACGTTTCGTCCTGTTTTGCACTAAATAATAGCTTACAATCATCTATCTAGCGGCGTACTTGTAACACGTTAAATTATTTAGCAGTTCTTGCTGCTTAACTACATCTGCGTTGTCACAGTGAAAAACCCATAGTTCACGGATCTCAGGCCCATCCGATTGACCAGTTTTAAGTTTTACAAGATGTGTCAACATCCCCTGTGAGTGATAGCATAATTCTATTCCTTGAGCTAGATAATTCAAGAAGGCGACATTACTTGCAGAAGAAATGCAAACATATTCAAGTAATTGCTGGAAATTCACTAAATAACTGCTTAAATGTTTGCTTAACGGCAGATACATCAATTAGTGAATTGCAGCCGGCGATGTTTGCAAGGCGTGTGCACTTAGAATGAATTTTCACGACGACAAACGTTTTGAGATATTCATTACCAAAGTGTGCGACGAAATACATAGACCTTCGAGTTACTTTTGATCTTGAATGCATAAAACAGTGTTTTGTAAAGAAAGTCAGTGGGACAACAGCGCATTTTTACGGGGAGTTTGATGGCGCATATATCGAAACCCGTCTTCAAAACCTTCAAAATTTGTTCCAAGTGCATCTGCCTTGCAAACTAACCGGCTACGTTTAGTAAATTGCAATATGTAAACTAACCGAGCAAGCAACCTTCAACTTGCTTCTTTCAGAGATTTTTTCCACAGCCCTACAGCACTTCGGGCCGGATAAAACACAAATTCCCACCGAGTAAATGTAGTTCATCTCAGTGGACTGTCTACGTTATTATGTGTTTCCACGTGCTGTCTAACTTTGTTCCGCCCCACACCGCGTATTTCTCTTTCCCACCCGGGTGACCCGTCGACACCGACACTCTCGCTATTCCAGAGCTGGATTTCACGCACTGAAGCATCTGCGACTGATCGATCGGCCTACGCCTTGGACCGGGGCTCAAAGAAGAACGCGGCTGCCTTAACAGGCGGGTGAGGCAGCACCACTCCACTGGCCATGGCAATCCTGTGCGCCCTCAGGAAGGCAAATGTTCCCTATCTATATTACGCCTCCCCTAAGGCTTGAGCACTGCTGGTAACGTGTCTCAAAGTCAAGGGCCCTTGCATGCGACAATGCTGCACGGCTGTTCCCGACGTTCGCCGCATCTCTGTCTTGGTCGTACCGGTGAGTTACCTTCTCTTATCGTACACAGAAGAGATCCTATCGAACCGCTGCGGTGCTTCTAGTGCTATGGAGCTTTTCTTGCAGAGCTAGAGGTCTTTGGTGTGATTTCTGGACGGTTTCTAGTCAATGTGCGGGTGGCTGCCCCGTCAAGTTGCTCATAATAGCAGCTTTCTGTGGCCAAACCTCTCTGTTTGTATATTTTTAAGGAAGTAAAGCTTCATTGATTGATTTATTGATTGAAAATCAGTCGCGTTGCGACTTTGAAGGAACTCGAAAGAAGTCCGGTACATCAATGTAAGTGCCCGAGAATGAAAACGTACTACGGCGTCTTACAGCTGAAGTGTTGCGTCGAGTCGTTGAGCGCAACTAGTTAATTGTTTAAACAAGTAATGAGATAGTATTCGGCGTTGCTTAGCAAAATGTTTCGCTCACACGCTCCTTCTTGTAAACATGTATGTTACGTCGTATCGTCAGAGTTCCTACCGGTAGTCATTTCGCGCCGTGAAAGTTGACGCTCAAATGGGGGACGTATAACGAACGATATTCCGGGTCGCGCTGCATAAAAAGCCGTTTGATTCTTCCTTTGCCCAGCCGACGGTGTTTCGCAAACAGGAAACACTTAATTCCATTTTATTACTTTCCCTCTAGAGGTACAGACGGTGTTTCTTATAAATCAAATGTCCTCGTGCACACGGATGTGCCCGGGTAAACAGGGAACTAGAACATTGAACTTCCGGATGCTTCTTTTGTGTTGTAGTTTCTTTGGTAGTCTGATGTCGTGCTCATTTGTGTGCCAGTGCTTTCTGACCGAACAATGCAGTTTTACAGCTGACGCTGTCCCATCCATTCTCATCAGGAAGCCGTCGTAGTTTCAGCATTCGGCACTGCGCTGTTGTTTTTTGGGGCACATATGAGCTTTCGTTTTCTTCTAGCGCCGAAGGTACGCCGTTCTCGCCTCGTTGAATCCCGGGAACTGATTGCACTTTCTTTGGGATCTCACGCTTCTGCTGCTCCTCTTTGCTGTTTTCTGTACAAATACGCGCTCTCCGCATATATATGACACGTATTAGACCGTTTCAATACAGCATCCTGGCTGTTTACGTTGACGCACGCAAAAACGTCCACAGGCCACACCAGAACTACCAGGAGGGCTTCCTTCTGGTAGTTTTTCCGGAATACTTCAAAACTTACTCAACTCGTCATGAAACTCGCGCTGAAGTTAGGCTCAGGGAGAAAAGCTGCCACTAGGAGCGCAACCGTTGATCGACGGGCGGCGGCTGTGCGCAATCGGCATATGGAGCTTGCAGGCGGATTGAATCGCGCGAACGCCTCCGACGTGATAGTTAACGGCGAGAGGGTCGGTATAAAGTAACCGAGAACCCGCCTTGGTAGCATTGTGGCTGTGGTGTTGTGCTACTGAGCGAGAGGTTGCGGAATGGATCCCCGCCTCTGCGGCCGCATTGCGATGGCGGCACAATGCGAAAGCGCTTGTTTAGGCTTAGGTGTATGTTGAAGAACCCCAAGTGATCAATATCATTCGAGAGACCCCCCGGTGAGGCGTGTCTCATAATTACATCGTGGTTTTGGCACGTAAAATAAAACCCTAATTTACTTGTTAAATGTACGCAATACTTATTTATGTGGTATCACAGTTGTCAGGCTGAGCGTCCACTGTTGGCCCCCTACGGATAGCCCGTAAATAGGCAGTCGTGTCCATTTACGTCGAACTGGTGCAGACACGAACTGTGGTAGTTGTACTGCTTCGCGCATAACGTGAAATAGTTATGGCGTACATTTATTCAAGGTATCTGCGTTACTACACAACGCTACCTGCAGCGTTTCCGCATTCACTATATGAGTGGTTCGGTATTTCAGGCTGCCATATTTGAATATGTGCCGTGGGGACGCATTGAAAAACTAAAATCGTGCCGTCACAAAAGCGTTGGCAGCTCTGTCGCATAACCGACAGCGCTTCAGTGTTGAGACGCGGAACATTTCCACAGAGTCGCAGGTAATATTGATGGCTGACGCCATCAGATAGACTTGAACTGCAACACGACGTGGTTTGACGTTTATTTATTAAGAAAATCACGTTCTATAAGTACTGTCTATGCTGGTTGTAGGAATAAAATCATCATAGTTGTATTCGACTCCTAGTGGCAACAATGGTGGCCGACCGCCCAGCAAGTTTATTAAGTTCACTACTGATACAGCGTGCTTACATTGTATAGCGGGCACGCTTGAGTTGCCTCATGCTCTGTACAACCGTTACTCTTCCTCACTGCCTTTTCTCCTCTTGTTTGTGTTTCGCAAGAAAGAAGGAAGGAAGGAAAGAAAGAAAGACGGAAACAAAGAAGGAAGGTAAGAAAGAAATCACGTGCGGCTCATACTCGCGTTGGATATGTGGTTATGAGCGGCCGGGAGCAGGAGCGGGAGAGATTTCACAGTATCCTGCTGCTAGGGAGCCTACATGCAACGCCGGCGTTGCATTTAGGCTCCCTACCTGCTGCTGCCGTGCAGTGCCGCGGCTATGAACGCTGTGGCTCATGCACTAGTCTATGACGATGCGGCGGACTTGGCGCAGCAAATGCACTACTTGGCCATCGCGCAGGCCGAAAACAAGACACCGGTGTCCTTTCTCTTTGACGAACATGCCCAAGACGCTCAATATAATCAGTAATGATAATATATAAATTCATTATAGCAATATTCACCACAGCAGGCCCACCATCTGGCTCGCTGGCTTCCATCTTCAAAGTAGTGGAAGGGCTCTGAATTTTTTTTTCAGGCTTTGAAGAAAGTCTGCAAAATATCAAACTAATTTTCGTCAGTGCGTTCTTGCGCGTCTGCATGACACAGCCAGCAAATCGTACTTTAAAAAATTTCTGATTCAAAAGCAAAAGAAAAAGAGAAAGGCAGGCTGATATGCAAAAAAAAAAAAAATGTATGACTTACTCAAGACAGCTACGAGCGATATACTGTTGGTCTTATTCGTCTACTGATTTCGCACTGAATTGTTCAAGTTTGGTTCTAGTTACGTCAAACATCCGGTAGATGTCATTTTGAAAAACATAATGCGCATGCGGCACAAGAGCCATGCGGAAGCTCGCGCGAAAAAATGCAGGCAGGCAAAGTAAACGCAGCAGACGAAGTTTTCTTTCTTGAGACAAGCGTCGGCGCGAAGTAGCACCATTTTAGAGATTGCGACTCGCTGGAATGCCGGCCCTTCAGCTTGAAAACGTAAAGTGCCTCGGGTTAGCACACCGAGACCAAACAGGAAAACTGGACCTGTGTAGAAAAAAAACAAAAACAAATTCTTGCGTCACTTTAGCGATCCCGACTGGTTGATCGTTTGCTACAAGCTTCACAAAAAAAGTTAAATATTGCAAAATCCTGTCACCAGTGAAGCAGACAGGAAATAGTTCGTTGTATGCCTGCCATATGTCTGTGTTCTTCCGAAGGCAATTTCTTCTCTGGTTTACGTTAAGGTTTGTCTTGTGCACTCGATGTATAGTGGAAATGCCTCAATGATGGACGGGCGTGCTGCGGATTCGAAGAAAATATCGGCTTGTAGAAAGTTTAGGAAAATGAGAGCTGACATGCATTCGGGTGCATTCGTGTTGTTTCTGCCTTAGACTGAGCAACGGACGCCAGAAATTCTAGCGAAAGAGGTAATAACAATGACATATAACCAATGTCGCATTAAAAAGTTTCCCTGAACAATGGCTGAAGAAACCGCAGTAATGTATGTGTATGATACTCGTGTGCTTCTAGGTTTCAGACAGTTGGCCGCGCCATCGCTGTGGGTACTTATATCACGTCGCACAAGGCTCCAGCCACCTTACGAAACAGCTAGTGATCTCCAGATGGTAAAGTTTCGACCCAGTAAAACTTTTCGTGTGAAACAGGATCTGGAGTCTTGGTTTGTGTCGGCAATCTAGATTTGCCCTATCACCAATTCGCCAAGTTGCGAAGCATTACACTTTTCGGAATTGAGCGCCTTTTTAAGACAAAACTTCCTTTGCGTATTTCACCCGCTTTCATGTATCGTGTCCGGGCTGGGGCGCGGTTTATGTAGCATTGAGTGCAGACCAAGTAATCCGTGCCAATGAGCGGAACCTTCTTCTGTGTATTCGAACAATAACGAACGATACAAAACTCTCAACATTATTTGCCCGCTCATCAGTATTCTTGAAACGCATGGACATCTTGGAAGAACAGCATAATAATTGGTATCCGCTAAACACACAGACCTCTTTCGAGGAACAGCTCATTTAGTGAAACGATTATTTAATTTTGATCTGTCCAAATCTTCAGATACACCATTTTTAGACGATTTCTACTCATAACCGGGTATGTGCCACTATGACACAGAGAGTATAGGATGGTTAATTGTATTCAGAGAGGTATCGTACACCTGTGTATACACCTATCATATCTATTCTTCCCTAGCTCATCATTGGCAGCGAAATTTCTTATTCGGAGTGAGACACCTACGTTAAGCCAATTAGGCAAGTGGCAAACAAGAAGCTACCATTGTTTATTTTCTTACCACTGTGTCGACAGTTGTGCACAAAGTGTCATTCAACATGGGTACCAGGCGAGGAAACTGTAAAACCCGTTGATATTTTTTTCAGGCACAGCGGCACACCTTCGACTAGCAGCCCCGTAGTTTACGGTTAGACGGCTCCAAGCTGGCGCTGCTTCCGTTGTTGATTTTGACTCCTTAGCAGGCAGGATCGTCAGCTTCGGGCCTTGGGCTTCTTCTCTAGTATGAAACTCATGCTCACGCTTTCATGTTTTGGTGGAACGCAGCAAGTATGTGTCACTCGAAAAATTTAAATTTGAAGATTAACTCAAGCATGTACACAAAATGCATATGGAAATGGGGCATTCGTCCGCATTTGAGAGGATTTCGGTCTGTCCACAGAGCGCAGTATAAGAGGGGGGGGGGGGGCAGAGATTTTTCTGCCGTACCAGAGGTACCTGTAAATTTTGCGTCTCACACATTCTCTTCATCCGCATCGCCATTGCAAGCGAGACTGACTAAGTCATCTCCGGCAACAACATCCTCCTCGTCACACGGTTCGACGTCCGCGAAGTTTCTCGGTGAATTTTCTCCAGGTGTCCGCCCACTGCTTGTTTGCATTGTGGAGTTTGTTATAAAACAAGGAAGAAAGCAGCGTAACAAACTTTGAAACGCGCAGTTCAATAGCTAGCCGAGTCGAGCACTGCTCCTTGGTGCACGCCATTTCGCGTAAGAGTGTTGAGAACGCATGTATCACGACGCTTTGTAGACGTTTGTGACCCTACACGAATTCAGGCACTCAGAGCAGAACTGGTGCTTTTGGTGTTGTAATTTAATCTTGAGACACTCTAATCATCGTTATATCAGCAGATAATTTTAGAAAACCAACGGCAATGTCGAAAATGCAAAAAAAAAAACTTGGAGGACGCTTAAGCTTCGCCTTTAAGAGTAGAACGCGATAGCGTTATCGGGACCCGTTCGCATCGCATCGTTCGCATACGGCAAGTAGGCTTCATTCACTGCAACACTGAACGCGGGAAAGCCAGCGTACAAAGACCAAGCCTACACCAATCCCCTGAAAGTCGGCTTCACTTTTAAACTGAAATGCATTGCTGGAAAGACGTTTTTCCAAGGGCAATATAAGTGGTCTTATATTAAAATGTGAAGGCCCTAGCACCTTTAATATTTTATTAATTGTTTGCCATTGCACCGACACGGGCAGATTTGGTAGAAACGTTTGAGTTTCTTCGTAGCAGAATTTGGTTTTCTCGTGCATTCAAATTAGAATCCGACGCAGATTGGTAAACAATCCGACGGCGAATCCGACGCCAAATGGCAAAGTCGTACTTTGCCATTTTTCTGACGGATTTCACTGTGAGAAATTCAATTTTTGTTCACCAAAACCTTGCACCACGTGGAGGGCCTGCGCGGTCGATGTTGTGGTTTGATAATTTTCTCTGCCACCCGCGATCACACGCCGGTTGCCGGTGACGGATTTTCTGCGACAGGGGGCACTAACCGCTATCGCGTTAAAATATTAGAAAGATAGCTCATTTGGCAGCGTGAAACAACCGTGCTGCCATAATGAATGTAATTCTATAATACTGTAATTACATTCATGCGCCTTTCTCTATAGGGTACAATAAACTCCATTTCTGCAAGACGAACAGTGGGAAACTGGGAAACTTAGCTGGTGAGACTGGCAGCATCTGCAACGCGCTCGGAGTAAAAGATGTGAGTTTCCAATTTACACTAATGTGTACATGGGGACTGCAAGGGCTAGACAAACGTACATCGCTTTCGTATCTGCCACATCGAAGCGTTGATGTCTCATATCGTGCATCCGCCAAAGTTGATGTTTCATTTCGGCGTTGATGGTGCGTAAACAGAAATATGGAATGAAAGAAAGTTGTGACCGTTGCGCTGCATATACATGAAGATTGTATACGAATACCAGGCTGCGTAAGTTTAGAATAAACAAGTAGGCCTGACATTTAGCTGTATAATTCACGTAGCCTCTTCTCTAAAGTTTTGAACGTATTCTTTATCAATAGGAGCTGCCGAAAGTATTAAGTGCAGTTATATATATATATATATATATATATATATGAGACTTACTATAAAATGACCTAGAAATGTAGTTTTTAAAGGCCGTGCTAACAGTCGGAATTATCAGCACTTCGACATAAAATAAAAAAAGTAACGAAAATATTACCTTTTCAACAGTTGCAACACTGTCGAAGTATTAAAGCGCAATAAGAAAATAATCTTAAAAAAGCTACACCATCTTCCCGTAGGGGAACTCGGAGTAGTATGCGAAGCAGCCATGGGGTTGACTCAAGGTAGGTAGGTAGGTAGGTACAACTTTATTCGACAATAGGTGTCGTTCAAGGGGGGAGGTAGTCTGTCAGGTCATGCCTGACAGCCACCTCCCCGGCTCTGTCCACGGCCAGGAGCTGATCCTCCAGGCTGGTCCCGGCGAGGATATTATTCCATGCCCGGGATGAGGGAGTGGCCATGAGAGAGTGGGGGGGAGGGTCCTTCCGGCAGTCCCAGATAATGTGGTTGAGAGTGGCGATCTCTCCACATAGCTTACAGTGGGGGTCTATTAGCTCCGGGTATATGTAGGAGAGGATCTGGGGGCAAGGAAACGAATGCGTCTGTAGGCGACGCCAGGTCATTTCTTGACACTTGGTCAATTTAGGGTGAGGCGGTGGTCTCGATCGTCTCGTGATTCTATAGTAGGTGGTGATGTCACTGTAGGAGGTCAAAGGTTCCCTATTCGAGTCCTCCAGGTCGGAGGCCTGTCCCGCCGCTCGGTGGACGAATCCTCGAGCATGTTGGTGGGCAGCCTCGTTCCCCGGGTTCCCCGAATGGGCCGGGACCCATACAAGTTCGATGGGGCAAGCGAAAACCTCTGCGTCGTCATCGTCCTCCCCGCTTCCATACTCGGGGGGAAATTGAGAACGAGAAGAGAGAAGGGGGTGAAGTTGTCGTAGCGTTGTAGGAGCTACGATGCCACGAGTGAAGTTGCTGATGGCGGCCTTGGAGTCGCTCAGAATTGTGGTGAAGCCTGCCGCTGCTGCAAGTGCGATGGCGACCTCTTCGGCTTCAACTGCGTTGGGGGCTCTCAGCGAGCATGCTGTGCGTAGACGGGACTCGCAGTCCCGGTTGTTGGGAAGAGAGACCACACTGATGGCGAAGTTGTTATTGGTTGGGTATTTGGCGGCATCTACGTAAGCCGCTTCCGGGTTAGACCCGTGAGTTTTATGGAGAGTCCTTGCTCTCGCTTTTCTTCTTTCATCGTGGTGGCCGGCCAACATGTTCTTTGGCATTGGCTTGATGAGGAATTTCCTCCTAATTTCTGGCGGAATCGTGGCAGGGTCATTGCGCGTGGGAGAAACCCTGTGGCCAATGCGGTCCAGGATCCAACGACCCGTCCTGCTTCCTTGAAGCCGGTATATTTGCGCAGTCCTTTGCGCTTCTAGGAGTTCCTCCAGGGTGTTGTGTAGGCCCAAACTGAGGAGGCGTTCTGTTGAGGTATTACGGGGAAGTCCCAGGGCGGTCTTATAAGCCTTGCGTATCAGGCGGTCTAGGCGATCGCGTTCGGTTTGTCGGAGTTGTAGGTATGGCAAAGCGTACGTGAAACGCGGCACGACAAAGGCCTGAATGATCTGGAGTAATTCCTTCTCCTTCATGCCCTGCCTGCGTGCGCTTACCCTGTGTATCAAGCGAGCCGTCTGATTTACCGATATGGCAAGGCGGTCTAGTGTGATATTGTTGTAGTGGTTTTTCTGCACGATGAGGCCAAGTATCCTAATGTGCTCCACTTGGGGTATTGGTGTACCATTAACCAGTACGTTGATAATCATCGGTAGTGGAGATTTTATTCTTCGTAGGTCGGGAGGTCGGAGGATCATCAATTCAGACTTGCTTTGTGAACACTTGAGGCCTGCGTCACCCACATGTTGGACGACAACGTCCGCGGCCCTCTGGAGGGTCTCCTCTATCTGCCCGTCGGACCCGGTGGTCGTCCATAGCGCGATGTCGTCCGCATAAAGTGTGTGGCGCAGGCCCGGGATTGCATCCAGCTTGTGGGGTAGTGACCTCATTGCGAGGTTGAAGAGAAATGGTGAGAGAACGGCTCCCTGAGGGGTGCCACGGTCGCCGAGTTTGATCAGCTGGGAAGTGAGGCAGCCCACCGATAGCTCAACCGTTCTGTCGGAGAGAAAGGTACTGATATAATTGTATGTGCGCTCTCCAGGTTGTAGCGCGGCTAGACTGCTGACAATGGAGGAGTGCTTCACGTTGTCGAAGGCCTTGTGAAGGTCGAGTCCCAATAGAGCTTTGGTGTTTTTGCCACTGTCTGGTTTGATGATGTCATGGTGCAGCTGGATGAGGGCATCCTGGGTAGAAAGATGTGCACGGAAGCCCAGCATCGTGGGGGGAAGAAGGTTGTGCTCTTCTGCGTAATTTTGTAGGCGACAGAGCACAACGTGCTCCATCAGCTTACCCAGGCAAGAGGTAAGGGAGATGGGTCGGAGGTTGCCGAGCTCGAGTTTCTTGCCCGGTTTCGGAATGAAGGAGACCCTGGCGTGCTTCCACTCTGCAGGTATTTGGCCGGATCTCCAGCATTTATTCATGTATTTGGTAATAGCCCCCACTGATTTCGAGTCGAGGTTGCGGAGCATTTTGTTGGTCACTCCATCTGGACCTGGTGCCGATGTTGTGCGCAGCCTATGGAGTGCCGCGCAAACCTCGGTATCTGAAAAATCAGCATCGAGTTGGGGGTTAGGGTTTCCCCGGTATTCTGGTAGCGTTGTTCTGGTGTTACTACCGCCATTTAAATTGGCTTGGGTATTGATATAGATATTGGCCAGTTCGTCAAGCAGCTCCTCGTCCGAGCCCGGGTATTGGTGAATGATGCGTTCAAGACGTTTTCGGGTTTCGGATTTGGTGCTGTTAGGGTCGAGTAGATGGCGTAATAGATGCCACGTTTTTTTGGCGCCCATTTGACCATTCAGACTGCTACATGTTTGTTCCCACTGCTGACGTTCAAGCGTGGTGCCATGAGTTTCAATGTCGCGTTCTAACTTCGCGATTCGTCGTCGGAGTTTCTTATTGTGCCGTTGCCGCCTCCACCTTCAGCATGAGGCCTTCTCGTGCCTCCCACATGTGTAGGAGACGAGAATCTGTAGACGCCAGATTCTCCACACTCATTTCCTGCGTTGAGGTTGTGACGTCGCTCTTTAGGGTCTTAATCCATTCTCCGAGGTCAAGAATTGTGTCGGGGGCTGTTTCCCCCCGATACTGGCGGAAATGATACCATTTGGTTATGCGTGCCGCCGTGCGGGTTCGTTTGTTAGGTGAGGTGAACACTGTTGTGACTAGGATGTTATGGTCACTGCCTACCGTTAATCCAATATTTTCCCACTTGGCTCCCGTCACATTTCTGCCCAGGGTAAGATCAGGGGATGTGTCCTTACATACGCTGTTTCCGACCCTTGTCGGAGGTTGCTGTGGATCGTTGAGGATAGTAAACCTTGTATCTTGAATGATTCCCCATAGTCTGGTCCCTTTAGGGTCCGACTTGGGGTAACCCCAATCGGGATGTTTGGCATTAAAATCTGCGGTGACGAGTAGTTGAGCGTCTTTGGCCATGCAAGATGCTTTCTTTAATATGGGAGAGAAGTCGGCTCCCCTGTCTCTGGGTGAGCTGTAAATGTTAAGGATGAAGAGAGCCATGTCCCCTCGTTTCTTGGGCAGGATTTCAACGAGAGTGTGTTGAATGCTGGTACATTCAATTTCATGCTGCACAGCTGTCAGTTTACGATGCACCAAGATGGCTGTGCAGGGGGGGGAAGAGGCTCCCAGCTGGTTATATTCTTTGTAGCCAGGGAGCTTTACGTTGCAATTTGTCTCTTGTAGCGCTATGATATCAGGAAAATGTGTGGGTTGGTTGTTGCCCACGTGTTGAATAAGTAGCTGCAGATGGCCTTTCTTTTTTTGGAAGCCTCTGCAGTTCCACTGCCACACCATAAGTTTGGTATGTTCAGTATCCATGATGGTTATTTCTCTTGTATGGGCTGGGAGCCCGGCTGAGCCGAGGCGGTCCGGCTAGGTTGAGTGTCTGGCATTCTGGCCAGCAGAGTTTCTTGTAAACCATTAATTTGGGCTACTATCTTGGCTTCCAGCCTTTTTTCAAGGGAGATAATAGCCTCCTGCACCGCCTCGTGTACCGCGGTGGTGATGTCGGCTTCTGCATGTAGTGACGCTGTGGTAGAGGCGGCTTTGCGTTTACTGGCCGCTTTCTGCGCCGACCCTGACTCGCTATTGCTGGTCGAGGGAATGGTGCAGGTTTCAGTTTGCATCGGGGTAGGGGGGGGTGCATTGAAAGAGGGGGATGTGGGGGACATAGCGTTATTAACTTTTGTTTCTAGTGTTTGAATATAGCCTGTTAATTGCGCTATCTGGGACTGCAAGGAGGTGATATTGCTCTTAAGAAGGGCATTCTCTTTGGCCAGCTCCCTCACCTGGGGGTCCGTTGATGCGGCCGCTGGTGGTCCCGTCGGTTTGGTAGAGCCCGGGGGCCCCTGGTCCCAGGCCACTCTCTTGGGCTGCTGTTGGCCGCTGGACGACTGCGGCTGTGTCGTAGTGGCTGGCCTCCCGGTGGAACGAGATCTTCGACGTCGGGCCGAGCGGGATCTCGAACGTCTCTCGGAAGGAGAACGCGAGCTTCTCCGCGAGTCCCGGGATCTTGATCTGGATCTGCTGGCGTGTGCTTGGTGTCGGTCCCCTCCTCCATCTCCCGTATTTGGCAGTGGCGGAAAGGAGACTGACCGGTCCTTGGAGATCGAGCGGTTACCACAACCACTCTGTTGAGACCCGGTGTTGGTAGAGGTGGGCGTAGAGGTGGTGATGGAGTTGGCCGATGTCAATGAAACGCGGGCTTGTCCTGCGGTGTGCTTACTGGTTGCGTTGTTTGCAGAGGGGTTCTTGCGCTTCTTAACGAAACGATATTTGCAGTTAGAGCTGTACGTGGAGTGCTGTCCGTTGCAAATTATGCAATGGGGAGTGCAGGTGGGTGTTGATCCTTCGGGTGGTGGGGGATGGTCACCTCCGCAGCGTTGGCAGCGGTCTTGTCGTGGTTTGGGGCAGACATCAGTCCGGTGGCCTGTTGAACGGCAGTTGAAGCAGGCCTCAACCTTGTTGTGAAAGGGTAGAAGGCGAAGTTGGACCCCGTGATAGCATATCCATCGAGGTAGTTTAGTGTCGATGAGGGTGACCAAAATATGGGGCGTTTTTCCCATGCGTCGACCGTTCACGACGGATAGCGTGGGATTGCTTGCCTGGAGATCTTCCAGAATGGCTTGGTCCGTGAAGTCGTCAAAGGCATGGTATAGTATGCCCCGCAGAGCATCATCCGGAGGCGGGGCGTAGATATGGACGGCGAAGGCTTTGCCGGAGACTGTGAGAGAAGTGATCCGCAGATAGGCTTGTGCACGAGCCGACTCCGCTACGCTGAGCGTGAAGGTGTTGTTGGTTGGGTGAATACGCACCATGTCACGCGATGCAGGTGGGAGATCTTGTAGGTTCGCTGCTTGTAATAGTGCGGTGTAAAGATGCCAAGGTTGAGACTTGGTGAGGTCCACGGGGGCTTTTGGACGACCCACAATGTGAATCGTATCGGCTGGAAGGCGCGGGAGTGGAACATGACGCCGTAGTGATGGAGGCGAAGCCTTTGTTTGCTTCGGTGGCCGTGCCGACGAAGGTGAGGAAGCCGCCGCGTCGTTTGGCGTTGCTGCGGCGGCAGCGGCGAGACGCAACGCTGCGCGGCGTTTCTCTTGGGCGCGAAGGCCTGGTGATTGCCAGGATTCCTCCAAGAGCTCTTCCTGGGTGGCCTTTCGTCCTTCGACAACGTACGCCATGTAGGGTAGGCGGCCGAAAGGTAGGAAGGCAGGGCGGCGGCAGGTAGCCGAGTGCTTCTCCGTCAGCGGGTTAGCGTGCAGGCAGGCGCACTCCAACTAAGCCTGGTCGGCCTAGGTTGGCGCGCGGCGTGGACGCTGGCGTCCGAAAACTCTCCTGGGGCTTCCCGGGCAGGTATCGGGTTGAGGTTGGTGTCAAAATGAACCTGACGATTTGCTGCATCCACTAGTAGCACAAACATCAAGGTGTGGCCTAAAGGACCGGCACAGAAAGGGGAAATCAACGGAGCCGATGTGATCTGCGACCATTCGCGTCGGCGACCGCAGCGCCTCCGACTCAAGGTAGTTTTATCAGCTGTATAAACTTGGACATGCAGCAGCACCAGCAACGCGCAGAACTGTTGTCGACGCCGTCGGCGTTTTGCCCGCGTTCGCACCGAACGCGCGCGGCGTTGGTGACTGTTGCCGGTGCCTCTGGGGCGCCTACCGTCGCGCCTCTAACCTAAGCTGCTTCGCATTATCGCGCGCCACCGTTACTAGATCTAGTAACGTTGATCGCGCGCTGAGCCGCAGGTGTTGACATTCGTTGCGGAATCCGGAGAGGAGAGGAGCGTCGGAGAGGAGGAATGCCGAGAGGAGAGGAGATGAGACAAGGAGAGGAGAGGATGCGCATGCGCAGTAGGGGTGTGGACGCACGGCGGTTGGATGGATGGAGGGAGGGAGGGAGTGACATAGCCCCGAGCATAAGATGCTTCGCATCTAAAAGACGCGTGGTCTGCACAGTCGTGGAGATTGGAGTGTACACGAGTGCTAACGCAAGCGTTGTGCACATATTAAGGAAATTTTACTCCTCCAGTAAGCAGCTCGTGCCTTGAAGAGCTTGATGAAAAGGCGGACTAGTCGTACAGTTTTTTAAGACAACTTGTGGTTTTAGCGTCTAAACCATTGTTCATGTTCATCGGTATTTTTGTTTGCCTCGCACTGCAGTTTCGGTTATGCAGTCAAAGCTACGAACCGTTCCTTGCTATACTGATGTTCTGCGCAAAAGGCTGCAATAGCTCTTAATAAGTATCACTCTTTCTGCCTGGACTCTGCGATATGCAAGGTAACAATAAAAAAAGCAGTTTTGATGCGTCCATGCGCCAGCGTACATACTTAAAGCAGATTAACTGATGATATTTTTACAGCCTACTTATTGACTTCAGCTCTTCATACGATTCCGGTTACTTCGTCCACTCTGAAACCCGTCGAACATCGAAGTCTACCTGAGTGATTGATTGATTGATGGGGCTTAACACCCCAAAGAAATGCTGGGCCACTCACAGACACCGCAGCGCAGGGCTCCGAAATAGTTTAGACCATGTGGGATTTTTGAACGTACACCTAAACTTAAGCATGTGAGCGCTAGCTGTCATTCGGAAGTGGTCACCGTGACTGGGATTCAAATATGCGACCTCGGGTTCAGCAGCCGAACCCCACAACAAGCCACTGCGACAGTTCGGAATCTAGCTTCCACAAGCAAAATCTGATAAATGTGAAGGAGGTGCGCACAATAAAAAATATGCTGAAATCTACGATACTTTTTGGTACGTTATTTCTAGCCTCACGAATGCCGTGTTTCCTGTCATTATGATTCCATTCCGCCTGGTATGAACGGCCTTGCGTACCTCTAGTGCACTTATAAACACCTTCCTTGGTTGGTAAAATGGGGCCCTCCATGCCGCGTATACTTTTGGGGCGAATTTATCTGTTACTAAGTGCACTGTCCTTCATTGCCTTCGATCAAACCACTTGACTTCTGAACCGTCATTAAGGAAACGGAAACGCTTTATTGAATGCCGCATTTTGTTGTACTCAATACCGAAAAGCGCTCAGAGGAAGCGAAACCGATAGAAACAATAGCGCGCCTTGTCGAGACAAACTTAGCAAGTCCTCTAGCGTTGCGTTGCTATGGCATCGACAGTGTAACATTGAGAGTCGCTGTCCGCACGGCGACTACAGCATTTTCTGTGATGCTCAGAGATCTCAATAAAGTACATAACTTTGGATTGTGCAAATGCGACGCAGATAACAAAAAGAACAGCATGTAGACAAACGATACTTTTATTTAGAGGTTATTGCAAAAGAGGGAGGAACTCTTTAACAAATCCAGCACAGGTTTGTCTGACGGCATCCCTATTGTTTCAATGATAGATGACAACGATGCGCAATGAAATGATGCGAACAGTACAAGTCGTATATAGACACCCGACACGCACGATGCACACCACAATACGCGACGCACAAACCACTTAAATAACCTAACTGAGACCAGTGTCTCTCGGGAAGGTTAATAACAGCTTAGTTAATAGAGTTTGATAGGGCAAACCACAGCATACGCTAAACATCAACAACAACGAACAAACAAAGAAGCACAAGATAGAACAAAACTCGTTGCGGCTTATAATGAAATGCAGGAAAGGTTTACTGACACATGTCAGCAACGCCAGATAGCAAACTAAGTGTTCAGGTATAGTTGGAAATTATAACAGCCCGAAGAACCCGACAAATAGCAAGACACAAAAATGACGAGGCGCTGACCTTCAACTATAGTTTATTTCATGCTGCGCATGGATTACAAATGCAAAATGAAATGGAAAAGACAATCGTTACGTCAGTGCTAGAGCATTCATATTAATTGCCGCAGCACAAGACAAAGTACTCCGCCTGCACCACCGATGTTGCCTGCGACATCCCTCTGTCATTCGGCCTGTTATACGTCCAACAAAGTTGGCCTCAGATTTCACACAGATTTAAAAAGGTTGCGGCATGAAACGACGTCAGATTGGTTTGTTCTGCGGCTTGTATAAGCTTGCAAATCTTTGCATGAGCGTCTCGCCCAACAGTTCGCGAAGGAGTGCGTGCGATACCAAGCATGTCTCTAAGCAGCGCACGTGCGACACTTGTGTAGTGCACAGTATTCCGCTGAAATGTGGCGGAGATTACATGGGACAAACCGGTCACTGTGTGAATGATCGGATGCGTCAGCATGCTAATCTGGTGCCCACAGGCACGGCAGGTAATCTTCCGCTACATTGTAAGGAGTGTAGTTGCAATCCCATCTTCAGCGACCTATGAATCGTGGGGAAGGCCAAGACTCAGCAGGAAAGAGTGTTGAAGCCTATCACATCCACAAACTTGGCCCGGAGAAGTGTGTAAGCGCGCCATCTTTGTTCCTTACCAAGAAAGAGCTTCAATTTCTTGATCAGTGTAGCCGTGTATAGTTAAGGTGTCGACCGTGTATTTGATGTGTTGGGTCTTGCGCATGTTCAGTACGGACTTGCGGGACGTTGTTTCATGAATAAAGTTAAGTTGTTAGTCCAGGCACCTTCCTGTCGCTTTGTCTGCGCCTGCCTCTCAATCTTCCTTACTTTTTCAAGTTTGCTGCCATTCGCCTAGTATAGCCATGTACCAAGTAGCCCAACAAGCCACTCCATTAAACATTTCTTCGAACTTTCCCGTGGCATCACGTTGAGTTCTGAAACCCGGCGACGCATAACTAAATTAGCGGTACCCCGAGGAACGAATCCGTTCCGCGGTTTCGCCTCCTTGGACAGCTGCCGTGTGTCCGGACATCTCATGAATAACGCAAGCCATACTGTGTCGGAGGACTCAAGCGTGGCCTTTTCGTCAATATTAACATAGTCTAGCCGCGATATATATCGCCGTGAAGCAATCTCTCCTACCTAAAGAATGAACAAGGGCCACGTAAAACGATTTTTCTCTTGCGCATCCGCTACCAGAGGGAAACGAAAACAATAACAGTATCGTCCTGCGCTGCGTATACTTCAGGATTCGCTAAAATATTGATCTTCTTCAGGAAGAATGTTATTCATCTCATCTACGATGAATGCTCTTATCAATGCTCTGTTTGAGAAGTATTAAACCAGCTCCGCCATTTTTTTTTTCTTCAACTGAGGAAGCTGATACGCAGTTTTTTTATTTATTTCATTATTATTGCACAATGTGCAAGTCCTAGTAAGTTTCCTTTGTTATTCTAAGCAAGGTCCGACACACTGAGGCATACACTTGTGAAGGTGAGACTAACTCACCTTCTCTGGGACTGTAACGAAAAGCCGCACGGTGCTTAATCCGGAACTCTTCCGCCGCGGTGGGCCGCTGCAGCTTGCGCAGCCCCAGCCTCGGCGATCAGCTCTGGGCCGTCCAGCAGGCCCGGGCGGTGGTGGCGAGGCAACACCTCGACGTCCCCACGTGTGAGACCTGAGGCTCCGTCGGCGAAAGCTCTGCAGGACTATCAATGAACTTGTTACCAACCAACCAATTCGCAGTGAGAATGTTAATCAAATCATGCCGCAGCCTACTGTAAAGGGGGTCGGGAACCTCTTGAGGTGCTTTCGCTTTTTTCCCCCACTTCCTCCATCCTAATGCATTGATAGACATAAAATTGCACTGTTCTGCATTGTATTGTATCTTGCGATAGAGCTCCAACAAAAAGGCAACAATTTCCCGTCGGGATCCATGCCCGGTCGCAAGCACAAAATTAGTGAGTTATATTTGTATGTGAGAAACAAAGGCTCCAATCGCCTTTTACGTACTACGAACTGCTTTTTGGCACCTTTCTTTCAAACAAATTTTTGTTCGTCTTCAGAAGTACCTGACGTGTTATCCTCCGTGTCTATATTTGATAACTTTATCACGGGACAGCAAAGCAAGAAAACCTGAAACTTCCATTTCTAAGCGCAGGGTAACGGTTGCTGTTTCAGCCAGAATACGCCAACGCTTTTGAAGTAGTCGCTACAAGCATTCGCTGTAGCAGCATTTTACGTCCCTTCCGCAAATAACACACGACAGCGGTCGACCATTTCCTAGTGTTTTGTTTCGCGAGCGCGCGAGTTTCTGAGCACCCCAACATCTTTTTTTGTTTTTATTCGGCGCTAATGTCAAGCCCGTGAAGCTTAGCGCTAGTAAACAGAAATAGGCTGCGGATTGCAGGGCTGCAACGTTTCAAAATGACGCAGAGGGCTATCCTTACCCTGAAGGGTCGTACGTCACAGTTACGGCCCGCCCTATACGGTTTACGCCTCGAGGGAGAGCTCCGCGCGTTGCCCTTACCGTTGTTCTGCTTACATCAAGTAAAACGCGCAACAAAATTTACGCCGCGGAAAAAAAAAAACCGACCAACAATGGCACGAAGAAGTGCTTCCCTCGCTACCGTCACGCAATGTACTACGTTCCCTCTCTCAACGTGGTACATAAATGAAACGCGGACGTCATCCCCCCGTCTGTCCCGAAAACAGGAGCTGTAAACACGAGTTATGGCTATTACCCTGGTGGCACTTCTAAGTGCGCTGCAACTTATACCGTATCGTGTCGCGTAAAGGGGGCGTGAGGAAAATAAAATCGTGAATAGTACAACCGACATGACCGTGCATTTCAGAGGCGTTACATAACTGCATAATGAGAGTCCCTAAATATACGCCATAGATACATAGCATAAATCTGGCCAGAGCTGCCTTGAAACGCAAATAAAAAAACCAAAACAAAAACAAACAGAAACAAATCTACGATGTTTGAGACCTTATTCACGATATATTTAGCTCATATATGACCTCTTTTTCGTAAGTTCTGGCCCCCGTCTCATGTATTAGTGTGATCAATCGGCATCAGTAGCTGCATGAATTTGTTAAGTACGAGCGGCTCCATTATTCGAAGTCCTATTGCAGACGTTCAATAGTCGTTGTTCTGAGATGAACATGAATACGAGCAATTAGCGGCAACGCTGATTTCGCAGCCTTCCTTCCTGGTTTGAGGAGGGCAGCGAATTCAACCTGGCTGCGAAGGATACTTTCTGAAATGTTTAATGTTTACAATTGACGTACCAATTTAGCATCGCAAATATATAGTATTCGCACTCCTACTACAGCTGCAAAAAGTGAGAACACAGAGTAGCAATATTTCATTAATACTTCTTTTCCTTTCTTCATAATGTGGAGAGCCCAGTACTTATACTTCTGGAAAACGTTGGCTACGGCGAAGTTCCTCGTTATATCACTTCTGACGTCCTTAAAGGGTTCACTTCCTTGGAGCGACGGCTCCTGACTGTACAACATTTCGTGGCAAGAATCTTACCGCCAACTGCGCGGGAGACGGCTTCGTACCACAATTCACTCCTCACTGCCCGCGTACCCGCGATAACGTTTCCTTCGCAGTGGTGTCAACAACATTATCCGCGACTTAAAGGGGAAACAGAATTTTGCTGCTGACTACTTGAACGTCTTTCTGACCAATGAACCGCAGGACGTATGAGTTGTCTTCAGCGACACTGCAACCAGCGATGCAACCAGAGATGATCGAATATACCGTTTTGAAATTGTCATAACAAAAAATCAGAAAAAGAGAAAATTGTCATCCCTGAGACTCTAGTATGAAGCTACATCAGAAAAGAAAACTTCGTTGTTAATTTTTTTTCCCGGTTCTGGGCGACCCATACATAACATCGCCCCCCGGACCAGAACAAATTGTTTCTTCGACTGCGAGTTTTCTCTTTTTATTTTAGAAACCCGTATCGCTTTATTTTGCACCTTCATAATACAGTCGGGTAGATAAGAACTTACACGATGCTCCCTCCTTCATGTGGGCTTCCGCTTAACCGGAGTGCAGAAAAAACGAAAACATAGAAAGATCGCCTTTGATACGTGCACAAGCTGACAAACGAACCCGCCGTGGTTGCTCAGTGGCTATGGTGTTGGGCTGCTGAGCACGAGGTCACGGGATCGAATCCCGCCCACGGCGGCCGCATTTCGAGGAGGCCGAAATGCGAAAACACCGTTGTACTCAGATTTAGGTGCACGTTAAAGAACCCCAGGTGGTCCAAATTTCCGGAGTCCCCCTTCTACGGCGTGTCTCAAAATCAAATCGTGGTTTTGGCACGTAAAACCCCATAATTTTTAAGCTAACAAACGCGTGATATGCTATCTTCGAGAGTATGTTTCATATGCTGAACAGGAACCACATTCCTCCTTCGCAGAGGAAACTTTTTTCGTTATTATCTGAGACACGGTGAGGTATGCAAGAAGAGAGAAAGCATGTTCTCTTCAATGAGCACCTCGTCGTCTATTAAAAAAAAAGCCACAACGTCAATTTGCTTTTACAAATGTATGCAGCGAATTCTGCACCCAAATGATGACCGTAATATGTGCCGTTCCCACGCCATCGCAGTCGAGCAGCGGTCAGCACGTGGCGTCATGGGAACTCACGGAGAGTCAGCCTGAGTTTTCGCAGTCAAGCGGACCAGTGAGTCAGAATTGCGACACTTAAGTTCCAGCCGTGCGGGACTTTCCTTTCTGGGCGAGTGCGTATCACTGGAGTCAAAAGCTAAGGAAAATGTATCCGGGGCACCGGTGGTTCCCATTT
This sequence comes from Dermacentor silvarum, assembly GCF_013339745.2. Taxonomy (NCBI): domain Eukaryota; kingdom Metazoa; phylum Arthropoda; class Arachnida; order Ixodida; family Ixodidae; genus Dermacentor; species Dermacentor silvarum. The sequence continues at coordinate 46,526,683 of NC_051160.1, forward strand.
CCGGTAATGTACTTTGTGATTCTGCAAACGCGTGACTTTCCTTCAGTTCATTGGCAATATTCTTAGGCCGCATTCAAAACATTTCGTTCGTAAGAGCCGATTACTTTTGTATAGCTGCATTGGCTTAATATAATGATTAGTTGGCAGATGCATTTAAGTAGAGTCGTAGCATAAGAACATTTTTTTGGAGATACGGACCGTTTGTTTTGTGTGGGACGCAGCCAACCTTCTTGGGCAAACCGAGAAATAGTATTGCTCTTGCTAGGCGGCATGTAATATGGTTAGTAGATATAGGATGTTCATAATCGAGCCTGTCCAGTGTGACGGTTTGCTACATTACCTCCCTTGCGAACAAATCTCACGCGATGCTTTCGACTGTAACTTTTTTCCGAGTTCTCTACTGCGCAGTGGCAGAGCGCTTTCTTTGTTTCATGCGGATTTATTTTGGGTCCATATGAAATCGTCTAAGTGTGTGAAGTCGAAATAAAAAAATCCGACAGATCCCACGCGCTGTGGGAACCGATCTTATGCGAAGCAGTGGGCGGGGAACCTAACAAGTTAACGAAACGACCATGAGAGCACCAAGACGTAGGCGACTGTTTCATGATATGGCACGCATGTCATGACATTCATGTCACAAGCCCTCAGGAGTCCTTTTGGCTACGCCTAAAAGACCCTTAGGCGAAAGCCTTAGTCATGCTCATGACTAATATTTCGACCATCAAACTTTAGCCTTTTCCTTCACTTATTACCAAATCCCACCCCATTCCATCGGTTTTTGAGCGTTCATCTATTTTCGCTGAGTCATGGTCATGACTTTGACTTCTACCACCATGCTGCAGTATTTCCTTCAATTAGCACCCACGTCATAAACCAATTTCAGTGGCTTTAGAGCGTTAATGTTTTTTCGCTGAGTCATTGTCACTTTTTTTGAGTCATGCTCATGACTATGAATTCTACCATCATCGTTTAGTGTTTCCTTCACTTAGTGCCCACGCCCTAACCCATTCCAGTGGGTTTTGAGTGTTTATCTTTTTTTCGTTAAGTCATTGTGATGACCTACATGACATCAAATGAAATGCAAAGACAACAATGTCATGACCTATCATTTGTGTTCGTCATACACTCTTGTCACACTATGCCAATTGTGGTACATACCATGTCAACGAAATGACCATGAGAGCACCAAGACGCCGGCGGCTGTTTCATGACTTGTACTTTGTGTTCGCCCATGCACTCTTGTCATATTATTCCACTTTTGGTAGATACTAAATTAACGAAACGACCATGAGAGCACAAAGTCGTCGGTGGCTAGATAGAAAGAAAGATAGATAAATAGATACTATCAAAGTGGCAATTGTTCGCAAAGAAATGCTTCGCATTTAATTATATGCAATTTGACAAAGCGTCACGCCCTGGAAAACGCCATTCGTAGATCTACCAAAGTACAGGGCTGCGGCCGACCAGCTGCAAGGACGACATAGAGTTTAAAGTGACTTGACAAGTCGCACTTTTGCAGCGGGCTGAGCTAAGCCAATGTGTGCGCTGAGCTAAGCCAATGTGCGCGAGCATAGCACGCGATTAAAACATGCGAGTCGCCTTCCCAGAGCAGGCGCATCAAGCTGCTGCTCCTTCACGACCATCGTCAATAATGTGGCTAGCTGGTATTATTATACCAAGGCCATGGCGGAAACTTTTTCTGGCCACCTCTATAAGCTAATACGTCGAAGCGGACGTACTTAAGGGACGTGTGATTTGTTACACCAAATGATGCCAGCGGGACAAAAAATATTGGATCTCGGAGGCGGGTGATGTAGTGGCGGAAATACCCCATCGGGATGTCGTCACCCCTGAAGTGCAACGTCGACACTCTGGCTCAGTGAGTCAGCAACGTTGTTTTGACGAACCGCAAGCTGGGCAGCACCAATGTTGGAAATGAGAAGCACTGAGTCCAAAAAAGAAAATAAGGAAATAGAAAAGAGGCGTGTGGGTGGCGCAAGTCAGAGCATTCGGATAAATATTGACAAGAGAATGAGGGGTGTGTTTGCCGCGGTAAAACTCTGGATAACAATGAACACATTGCCAAGGTATTCGCCTAGCAAGACCCGTGGGGAACGTCCATCTTCCAGAAGCGGATAGATGCATTAACGTGTCAGCAGTTGAGACAAGGAAGAGACCTCTTCGAATAATGCCGTAGCGACATTAGGACCCAGAAGGCAGATAAAAGACACAGACACCATCTTGCCTCCTCGTCCGTATGCGCTACAGTAGAACACCAAGATGCCATACCAAGAAACCCGCATTGGAACACAAGCAAGAGGTGTTTCGATTAATGGTAGGGAGAAAAAAAGCAGGGAATATATTAATAGAAGCGCAGGCGTTGCGGGTATACGTAAGTGTACAATATTGAAACAGATGTTGCAATGAAGAGATAAATGTCAAGGAGAGATAGGTGAAATGATAGACTGCTATGCATGTATATTATACCTGAGTGGTTAATAATGCAGGCTAGGTGACTACTTGTCGGGCACCCCGTTTCGAAGGGGATGCCAATAGAAATCACCAGACATCATCATTATCATCACGGTAGTTCTTTTTGTCGGTTAAACCACATCATCAGGTTTAAGAGCCAGGGAGTGTGTATGTTATACATGCTGGAGAATGCTTGCCAGTACGCCCAACATGCTACTTTGAATGCATTGGGGGGGGGGGGGGGGTTATGATGAAACATGCAATGATATGCACATAGTACATGTCGCAGATGCACAACAGACACGAAACATGGTAGCGCTCAACTAGAGTGTCTTATTGAGAGCTAGCACGCTTCTTTGGGCTAGCTGGTGCGACATAGCAAGTACGTACTGCGCGGGCACACGGAGCCAAAGCAAGGAGCGAGACAGTACGGTGCGCTTAACCGCCATACTGCGAGCCGCTGCGTTCAAGAGTGGCCGTGGCTTAACAAAAAAAATTTAGTCAGTTACGTATTCTGACGGGATCGAAATGCGAAAGCGTTATGACTTCTCTAATTTATTGGTTACGTCCCTGCTACGTCAAGTCGCACATTATCCCGTGTCCTTCCAAACTCTACCTTAATCTACTTTGCTCGAACTTGTACCATCCCTATTCCACTTTAATCCAACTGATTCTAATTTGTTACGACCTTACATTCACCTTAATACACCTTGCCCTAATTTGTACCAACCTCAATCTACACTGATAATGATTTTTGCTAACATTCGTCGAGGACAACGCCGCCTTTTCTGCCTCATGGGTCATACACTGCTTTCGCATTAAAACACATATTTGGCAAGCTTTACATACGACAACAAATGAAATGAACAAGCCATGAATACCACTAGCCAAAATTTATATATTGGAAAAGGACCTCCAAACATTTCCCGCTTTTACTTGATGTCAGGTTACACTGCCTCCGAAAGAAAGAGGCTTCTTCATCGGACATGGACATTGAAAGCTTACTAATACAAGTGTCATCAGGCTTTTTAAACAAGCACCGTAATCATTTTGTTCAATGTTATAGCTGCTTTGTGTACCGCGCTTACTCACTCCAGCGTTTTGACAGCGAGTTTCCGCGCTCGTCGAGTGAAATTCGTTCATGTTTCCTTGTGCACGCGTGACACCATGCTTGTTAATTATAATTAACGTGGGGTCCAACATCAAGGTAGGGTAGAAAATGTTCTTATTCACTGTTTAATCCCTCCATTTCTTGGGGTTTCGCAAGTGCCACCTTGGGTGTGTTTGTTTTTGTCCTTTACAAGCAAGGCCTTGTGATCGCTGTGGTAGACGGCCAGTGGACGCCTTCGTGAGACGAGCGCGCGGCGCAAACACAGCTATTGTATCCCGGCGCATCTACTCCTCCTTCCCGGCGCGCGCTCAGATTGGTTAGCTCCCGGGTCACTTGACCTCTCCGGCTCTGCTTATGCGTGACGGCGCCGTCATCGACGGCGCCCGCTCGACTAAGAACAGCTCCACTGTTAAAGAAGTAGCAGTTTTGCCCGAAAAGCGAAACATTGATTACGATAGGAAATTAGCGGACAGCTATACGAAGTAAGGATAGTAGTTTTATCGGCCGTATAAACTTGTAAACGTCGGCATACTAACTAAATGAAGAAGCATGGTGTCACGCGCGCACAAGCAAACGTGAACACATCTCACCCGATCACCGCGCAAACTCGCTGTCAAACCGCAGGAGTAAGGAAGCGCGGCAGCGAGCGAATTGAGCTTCGTGCTGGCGTCGCATCAACGCGATCTTAGCCGCGAAAACACAGGGATGGTGGACTGTGCCCCGCCACAGATGGCTTTCAAGATACAGCCACGTGGGGTGCACTCGCGGCGCAGAACGTGCCCCCACCCCTCCCCCCAATTCTAGTACACTGTACCCCGAAGCCTTCCGGCCCGGCGGGAGCGCGCGGCCGCAGTAAAGCGGGATTGGCACCCACACCAGCCCGGCCAAGGCAGGAAGAAGTTGTCGAAGGGCAGAGAAGAGTTCATCGCGCAGATCTTGGGGAAGACGGCACGCGCGAATTTACCGAACTAGCTGACTCCATTGAATAGGTGCAAATTTGGTACCGCGGAAATGGATGAAGAAGAGGCAAGTTCCTGAGCCGCATGAACTCTGACCGAAATATCGAGAGCGGTGGTTGTCATGGGAAAAAAGTCAGAGCTACTCCTGGTCTCTCCGTGAAAGAAGCACGCATCCGACTCGCCCACTATCGACATACAACTGGAGGGACACACCATCGTTCTGTCTCAGAGCGTAAAGATATTGGGAATGGTTTTCCAGTCTGATCGCACCAACATAATATTAATTAACAAGCTTAAGAATACAACAGCCCAAGTTACCCACATGATCCGGCGAATAACAACCAAGAAAAGAGACACGGGGGAAGCGGACACGCTTTGGCTTGTCCAAGCCTTCGTCGTGTCTCGAATAGCATACGCTATTCCATACGCACTACTGAACGCTACAGAATTCACAAAAATCAACACAATGATCAGAAAGGCATATAAGCAGGCGATGGGCTTGCCGATCAGTACGTCCACAGAACGCCTACTGTATACGAGTAGGCGTATGTTAACAATCGAGTGTAGCAGGAATAAGAACGGAAGAGCGAAATTATGGCTACAGTCAAAAGTGGTTGAAAAAGAATCGCCTCACCGGAATACAATATAACCAACTGGAGGCACTGCCAAAGCACTTTCTCCTGCAACAATCTGAAGGAGCCAGAGCACTGAGATAAAGGAACAGCGTTCCCATTTTCACGGAAGCTAGAAAAGCGCGTTTGGCCTACCGCTGATAAGAGAGGCATTGAATGAAAGCGGAAATAAAATGAGTATCAAGTACGCACGTCAATAAAAGTCAGGTGCCCCCCCCCCCCCCCCCCCTACCTTCCTCTTTACGACCGACCCTAACGACTGTCGGGAGCTTAAGACCATAATATTCAACTAAGTTCCCCGATACTTATGCAGCCGATTCATTCCAGGAGGCAGATTTTTCTTCGTACTTCGCAATGAAAGCCGTTGCCATGTCGGTGCTTATGCAATGATCAGAACAAAAAAAGTCTTTCCCTTAGAAAATACTGCAAGATATATACAAAAAAAAAAAGAAAACCGAAACACGCGAAGAAACTTTACAAGTAATGCAGCAGCGACAGCACAAGTATAGAAACAATCTCTTGATTGATTTTTGGGAAATGGTAAGAAATAGTCCTTTTAGTCCTTGTATACTTTGTATCAATATTATTGCACGTTTGCGTGTGAAGCTTCGGGGGTTAATTCGGCGTGGAAAAGAGTACCGACTTTCGGTTCCGTAGCTTCGGCGTGGCGTGCTTATCTGCCTTGAAAGATTGGCAACACGGGACCATTGGGTGGTTCTTAAGCGCGTCGCCTCTCAAAGGGGCCCTGACAGTCGTTCGGTACGAGGGCTCTTAGCGCAAGACCTCTTGGCACGCTATACAGTTTACGCACAGTAAATGCGGTGTGTTGTTTGATTGGACTCATTATGGCCATTATTTTTGGTTTTCTCATCATTTCCGTACCTCAGGAGCGCCTATCTAAAGGCGCAGGAACGGCGAAATCATTTCTTCTCGCCATCCCCTCCACCTAATTGTTTGAGGCTTTTAATGGAAAAGGTGGAGGTGGGCTTACTGTAGAAAGCAGATTTTTAATTGAGGCCAGGAATTGACTTAGGAAAGTCCAAAACCTAAGCACAGAACAGTAAACGAATTGCAGCATTTGCCTTAGCTTTGTCACTAAACAGTAAAAAAAAAAAATGTCTTCCCAGTCATGTAAAGTGCACTGATCCTATATTTAAAGCGGAATAAATAGATGTAAGATGCACAGCTCTCAAAGATGCAACTAATATGTAACTATGGTTTTCGCAGAATAATCGTAAACATTTTAGCAATAATGCCAAAGCAGTAGACTTGTATATCATTTCGTCCGATGCAGTAACTGGGATACCTGCTTACGGTGAAGGGCTTCTGGAATTTGTAAACTTCGTTTTCGAGGCGCGTTCCACCGCCGGAGCGAGCGCACCTTGAGAGTCCCTATAATTGCTATCGTAATAAAAACGAAGATATGGTATTCATATTAAAGAAACCGATCCATCAGGTGTGTGTTGTTTCCAATGGCGTGAGCGCCAACGTCGAAGGCGACTGCCATCCTTCTAACCTGCAGCCGCCACAGGGGGAGAGGGCGGCAGAGAAGAGGAGGTCTGTCCTTCCCGATCACTCCACCGCAGCATCTAAGCCTTTAGACGCCCCAAAGTACTCGCGCAACAGCACCCACGTCTAAAAGAGCTGTTGGCGTTTGGCGACGATAATGTGCCATGGAGTGAGGGCATCGATACAATTTTTTTTATCGCAGAATAAAGTGATTTCTCTCTCTCTCTCTTTCTCTCTCGAAAACGGGTAACAGAGCCAAAGAAATATATTGGCTTTAAAAGGAGGCCAAGTTTTGCACAAACTATGGATCGAAAGCGCTGAAATCCCGACATACGGAAAGTTTACGGTGCCCTGCCTGCAGACGAAGAAATGATTTTTGTGCCAGCAAAGGAAGGAAAAGGGAGTTTGAAGGGAGAGAAGTATAAGTGGGATTTCTGATGTCGGAACAGCTAGAGCGTGCCTTTTTTGTCCGCTAGATGGTAGTACTGTGATCTAACATGCTACTACGTCCAGCGTACGTATACGTTGGCGGCGAATTCGAGAAGATGTGGACCATCCAGAATAGTTGGTGTACAAAATAAATGAAATAATCATCGTCATAAAGCTTGTACTGTAATCGTGGCGTCCTGAAGCTCTGTCTGGATGCCGCGAAGGAAATTAGTGGGAAAGCAGTGCACTAGTGGCATGTCCTTGTCAGTATTGTGTACAGCTCGCAACTTTTTGAAAAGGAAAAAAATTTTCAACCTACACGTGTAGTGTCGGAATTAGAAGAGTAGCTGGGGTTTGGCATTCCGCCAGACCCCAATATGAAATAAATTTAGGGCTAGCCAACAATTTTGTGTTTCCTCACTGTACGACGGTCTGTGTACTTTAGATTATGGTTGTACAACAGTGAATTGCGACATTATGAGGGCCCAAGCATAACGGAAACATTCAGGGATATAACGAAGGCGATTTGATTCTGACGCATTATTCCATTTTCCCTTGCGAATTTCTGAGTTTGATGTAGAAAATTGGTTCTCCTTTGAAATCATAAATAATATTTGTACTAGACTAGGCCGCAGAGATGCTGTGTAAGAAGCGGCTGTTCTTTTTTTTTCTTTAGTTTGATGGACATATACAACACGACACGATTGAAGTGAATATGTTCTACGCAAATCCGCAAGTTTGGATAAATTTCAGGCACCCACTTAGTGGACAGCGACAGACCTACCCACTCGAACGAGCGACTCGAGCGAATGGTGCTGTTTACCTGCTCTGGTGTTGTGGCCGGTAGCAATGTCACTAAAAATAACTTGTGCCTTTTTGTGGAGAACAACCCACACCTGCAAATTATATACTTTGACTTAGGTGCGCTCCACTTCCTCAGCAGTAACACAAGAGTGTCGCACTTTATCTGCCTCACGTAGTTTCCGCAAGCGTCTTTTATCCGCGCCCTCCGGTCAGGTACTGCGGAGTAATGACTGGTCATGTGATGACAAGGTTAAGACAATCTAACGCCCACGGCAAGATAGAGAGATGGCAAAGACAGGAAAGGCAGGGAGGTCAACCAGATGAGCGTCCGGTTTGTACCCTACACGGGGGGAAGGGAAAAGTGAACAGATAGAGGAAAAGAGGAAGACAGAGAGCATTGTGGGTGCAGCGAAGCGCCGTGACACAAAAGTCAAGTCCCATAGCTGGTGATGTGCGTTAAAGACATCTGGGATGAACCAAGGGCCAGTGGTCGTTACGCCTGAGAGGGGCTCACTCGAGACTTGTAAGCACTGGATTAAGAGCCTCCAGCACTTGCACTGCATTTCGCCCTGAGGGAGTATGCAACTTGCTTAAGAGTATAAGAAGGGTATTTATCAGGGACCGAAGCACCACGACCACTTGCCGGTCTTCGGGCAATTTATCGGGAGCCGGCACTGTGGACCCTACCGCGGTGCGCTGTATCCTTTGATGTGACTGTGGCTCCGGCTGTGGCTCCGGCTGTGGCTCGGCTGTGGCATCGGGTGTGGCATCGGCTGTGGCATCGGCTGTGGCATCGGCTGTGGCATCGGCTGTGGCTCCGGCTGTGGCTTCGGCTGTGGCTTCCGCTGTGGCTTCAGCTGTGGCTCCAAGTGTTGTTTCAGCTGTGGTGTCAGCTGCGGCTTCTGCCGTGGCGGCGGCTGTAGCTTCGGTAGCGCGGGCCAGGCTTCGGTATTGGTGTTCTCTGGCACGACTTAGCTCTCAGAGTTAGACTCGACTCCACCAGGCAGAGGAGGAGGAGTTGTCGTATGCGGCACGCTCTTCATAGAGGCATCTGCGTTCTTTGAAGTCCGACGGCGTTGGGAGCGTCGCTTTCTAATGGCCACAATTACAGCTTCCCGGCGAGACGAATGGTCTCTCGCCATCTGCTTAAAGACCGCCATTTTCTTCTTCATTTTGGGGCAGTCTTTTGAGGTAGCATCATGGGACCCAATGCAATTGTGGCATTAGAGAACCGTGGTTTCTCAGGAGTATGCAGCGTGGGGCTCTGCGCAGCGCGAGCAAACTCTCGTGTTCTTGCACACAGCGCTCACGTGTCCCGGCCTCATGCAACTGCGGAATTAGAGTGGCCTTGGGATAAATGGACGCACGGGGTGTCTAAAGCGGCCCACCTCGACATGTACAGGAAGAGATTTGCCCTTGAAAACTACCTTCACACAGCAAGATGTGCCGAGTCGAGGCACACGAGTTATGTTGAAGTCATCAACGGCCGGCTTCACTGGAATCGGCAAGTCGGCGCTGGAGATGGAGATGTCCACGTCGTAGGTGACACCAGTAGTAGTGTCACTCTCCAGAGGAATGCACGAGCGGACCTTCATGACACGAATTCCCGTAAGTTTGCTCAAAGTGTTCAGTGCAGTCTCATGTTCAACGTCAATAGCCAAGACATTTTTTCGTGTGTTGACTCTGACGTCGGTGACTTGATTTGGCGCCACCACTTCAAGGAGCACCGAGACAGACTGTCTGTTGAGTTGCCTCAGGTTTTCGGTAGCGAGTTCTGGTATAAATAGAATCGTACTGACCGCGGTATTCCGAGTTGGTCTTTCAGTCGACGTGCTTGAAGACAGCTAGGCCCTGGTGTTCCTTCGTTTCGTCTTGCGGCTCTTTACAAGCATGAAAGTCGTCATCGGAGACGTCCTCAATGCTGAGTGAGTTGACACTGGTATCATCGCTCTGGAGGCCGGTCCGCTTCCTAGACGCAGCCACCGCTGAAATTGCCATTCCCAGCAGAGGCGCGGGGACGTCAACTTGCATCCGTGCGACAGTCCATGGCGGATCTCCCGAGATATACACAGAAATCAGGCAAAAATACCTCGGATAAGACATGAATGAATTGGCTGAGCGGTGTAACTCCGGTTCGTTTCCCTAGTTTATACAGTCCCCGTCGAACGATGGTTGCCCCCTGGAAGTGCTGCGAATTCTGCAAAAAGGGCACGAAAATGGACTCAGGGTAGTGGAAAATAATTTGGGAGATGGGGTGAGGGGGTTGTGAAATAGTGAGAGGACAAATGTGGTGAGGGGAGTGGAAGGGGAATGACGCGCCCACAGCTGCGTGTGAATTCACACATTCTATATCGATAACGATTGTGAAAGACAAAGCTGGCTTTCTTGAAATCTTCTGAAATTCTGCTCATTCGAGCCTTCGGCAGGCAATGTTACCCACACTGCTCCACCCGCCAACTTACCATCTCACCACATTCTGTAACTTACCACTGTACCAACCTCCTCACTGCATTGGGGTTGGCCGAGCTTTCACAACAGCGTCGCCGAGAAGGGTCCAGTTTGCTATTACACAGTCTCCGGGATTGGTCAACATTTGTCGGCTAGAAATCAGCCAAGCAGACGCGCCAAAATTTGGGTAGCGTGCGCTTGAAAGCATATATTCGTTTCAGTGAAGATATTTATGTGCGATTTCTTTCTTTCAGTGTCTGATTCCATTGAGAAAAGAACCATTTGCCGGCAAATCTTTATGGGTATAGCACATATGGCTATATATGATCTGTCTCGTTATACATCGGCTGCGAAACTCACCTGAGGCGCGTACAATATTTCGAGACTGTGGAGGCCCAGCGGGTAGCCGATGCTCCCCAGAGCAACGTGTTAGGTAAAAATTGATCGGAAAAACGGCCGGAGTTTATAGCCAAGTATGCGCTTACGCGTTTAATGTTGTACCGATATGTTCCCCTAATTCTTCACATTTTAATACAGAGTGACATTCCCGTTCATCCGGTGCATATCCAAAACGCTAAAGTTCATGCTACGACGATTCCGCTAACTCCATCTGCCCTTTCATAACGCCGAGCTGCCTCCATCTGCGACCGTACTTCCAACTCCGTACTTGAGATAGAGCGTTGCATCCCAGGATCAAAGAGCTCGGCAGGAACCCTTTGTTGCGGCGGCATACCAAAACGAACGGCCAGTCCAATGATATGGGACCCAGTTACGACCGGTCAAAGCGCTTTTCGCTATGTAACAGCTTGCGCGAATAGCCCTTGTGCTTATACGTGGCAGAGAAGACATGTAAATAAAAAAATATGAAGGAAAACATTTGTTGCACAAACAACTCGAGTGAGGCGGCACTCTGCTGTGTATATATATATATATATATATATATATATATATATATATATATATATTGTGGGCATTTATTGTGCACTTCTTCATCATCTGTACATTATCATCATCATGCGTGTGCCCCTCATCTTCATCGCGCGTGCGGGCGCATCATCATCAGTGTGGACTGTCGAAGGCTGTTCAGGCTGGTTGTGGACGCCGCCCTTCTTCGCCGTGTCGTCTCTCGGGCTCAATAAAGGTCCGACCTTACTGTGACGTCACAAGTGGTGGAGGTGCTTCTTGGTTCCCCGTCCTCTACGCCCCTGGCCTACTCCCTGGAGCTTCGTTCGGGTCGCCGCTTGTGCCCACTGTCCGTCAGCATGTCGCAGGACGAGCAGCCTGGCGCTTCTACCCTAACCATCCCGCCTCCACAAGCCGCACCTTCTGTGATCATCAGCGGCCACCAGCGCGATCCCCATCTGTTCGCTGGTCTTCGTGGTGAAGATGCTGAGGACTGGCTGGATGATTACGAGCGCGTAAGCTCTGCTAATCGGTGGGATGATCCCCACAAGCTCCGCCATGTCTCGTTCTACCTGACCGGTGTGGCGAAGACCTGGTTTTTCAACCATGAGGTTGATTTCACCGATTGGACGAACTTCAAGCAGCAACTACGGCAAGTTTTCGGCACGCCGGCGGTTCGCTCCGCCCTTGCGAAGAAAACTCTGGATGCTCGCAAACAACACTCCGGCGAGTCCTACACATCGTACATCGAGGATGTGCTTGCACTCTGTCGCCGTGTCAATGTTGCCATGGCTGAGTCAGACCGGATACGCCACGTTCTTAAAGGTATTGGGACTGTGGCCTTCAACGCACTCGCAGTCAAGAACCCGGCTACCGTCGCTGACATCGTCTTGACGTGCCAGCGCCTCGACGAGCTCGAGTCCGTACGCTTGCAGCCGGACTTCAGCGAACACCGTTCTGCGGCAGACCCCGACTTGCGCTTGATGATCCGGGCGATCATACGCGAAGAACTTCAATCTCTTGGCTTGTCATCTTCGTTGATGATTCCTGCTCAGCCTTCTGGTGCACCATTGCGCGACGTCATCAGAGAGGAACTTGCGTCAATGACCTGCGCTGCGAATGTGGACCCTCCGGCCCCTCGCACCGTACCAACATACGCGCAGGTTGCTGCCGCGCCTCCGACTAGTGTACGTCCAACGTTGCCTCTACCCACATACACGCAGGTTGGTGTCGCTCCTCCGGCCAATGTCCCCTCAATACCAATTGAGCCGTCATCGCCCCATCTGACCGCACTATCTCACAGCACACCGAGTGCCCCTTACTACCCGCCTTGGCGACCGTCTCGTCCTACCTGTTATTACTGTGGTTATCGCGGCCATATATCACGTTTTTGCCGCAAGCGCCAACAAGATGAGCGTCGCGGGTACGACCTGTGTGAACGCGATGCGTATTCTGGTGGGGCCTATTACCAAAGCCGTCGTTACGCTTCCCCTCCGCGCCGTTCCCCATCTCCGCCCGCAACGACCGAGACGCCGAATGGTTACCGTACCACCAGACGCCGATCACCATCGCCCTTCCGCCGCTCCTCGTCACCGCTTCGGCCTGCCTCTTTCACCTCTGACCGCCGCCCGGAAAACTAAGTAATGCAGTTTTCGGAGGAAAAACTGCATTCACCGACAGGACTACAATTCCTCCAGCGCGCCCTTGTAATATGATGTCCGTGTTTGTTGAAGGTGTGCACGTTGAAGCTTTGGTGGACACCGGTGCGACTTTATCTGTTATGCATTCCGATTTGTGTAGGCGTCTCAGGAAAGTTACGACGCCTTATGATGGACCCGCGCTTGTTGCAGCTCAAGGGAAAGCAATCCGCCCTTCCGCGTTTTGTACAGTGCGTGTATCCATCGATGGCATCGTCCACTACATACAATTTGCTGTGCTGTCGCCCTGCTCCCACCAGCTCATTCTAGGATGGGATTTCCTTGCCTCTGCTTCTGCTGCTATATGTTGTGGGCAAGGTGTCGTACATATGACCGACACCGACTATTCGCTCGGCGATGAACCGCACCAGCCACTTCGTCTACTCGCTGCAAAAGATACCGAGCTCCCTCCAGGCTGTCAGCAAATTCTGACCATCACGTCCGACGCCATCGACCATGGCGATGTGTTAGTGTTACCTTGTGCGCGTTGGCTCACAAAAGGGATAGCCATTGTTTCAGGCCTAGTTAGGTTCGATAATGGATCTGCGCTTCTCGAAGCAAGGAACACAACACCTGAGAAAATTCTACTTCCTAAAGGCACCACTTTGGCTTGCATTGCTGATTCCGAGCCTCTCTCTGTCGTTCCCCTCAAGGCGGCTCCCTCTGAAATCCCTCCTGCTGGACATCCTGCCTCTACCTCCGCTCTTGCTGCTGTAATCAGCTCGGACTTGACTCCTTCGCAGACGCAACAGCTCCTTGCCTTGTTGAAGAAGTATGAAGGTTCATTTGACGCCCATTCTTCGACATTGGGACAGACGACCGTCACAGCGCATCGGATTCAGACAGACGGCAGATCCATCGTGCGTCGCCGGCCGTATCGCGTGTCTCTAGCTGAGCGCAAAATTATTGAGCAAAACGTCGCCGACATGCTGCAACGTGAGATAATTCGCCCCTCTGCTAGCCCTTGGTCGTCTCCCATTGTTTTGGTCCGAAAAAAAGATGGCTCCGTGCGTTTCTGTGTAGATTATCGAGCGCTCAACAAGATCACGCGCAAGGATGTGTACCCCATGCCTCGCATTGACGATGCCCTCGATTCCCTGCAAGGTGCTGAGTACTTCTCCAGTCTTGATCTGCGTTCAGGTTACTGGCAAATACCGATGCACGAAGCCGACAAAGAAAAAACAGCGTTTGCAACCCCAGATGGTCTTTACGAGTTCAACGTCATGCCCTTCGGCCTCTGCAATGCCCCCGCAACTTTTGAGCGCATGATCGACACCGTTCTGCGTGGCCTGAAGTGGAAGACCTGCTTGTGCTATCTGGATGATATCGTTATTTTCTCGTCGACATTTGCACAGCACCTGCAACGTCTCGACGAGGTTCTCACGTGCATAGCCAGTGCTGGTCTTCAGCTCAACACCAAAAAGTGTCATTTTGCAAGCAAGATGATCAAGGTCTTAGGTCATATTGTAAGCAAGGATGGTATTCGACCTGATCCTGACAAGATTTCGGCGGTGCTTCACTTTCCTCGTCCAGAAAAGACCAAGGACCTACGCAGTTTCCTCGGCATCGCTTCCTATTTTCGCCGATTTATTCGCGATTTCGCCTCTATAGCTGCACCTTTACACCACTTACTTCGTTCTGGTGCTCCCTTCGTGTGGTCACCTGAATGTGAATCTGCCTTTGACCAGCTAAAGGGCGCCCTCACATCTGAGCCTGTCCTGTGTCATTTTGATGAGACTGCTCCCACACTCTTGCACACGGATGCCAGCGGCCATGGCATCGGTGCTGTGCTCCTCCAGCGAGACAACTCTTCGCGTGAGAGAGTCGTTGCGTATGCCAGCCGCGTGCTCACACCTGCCGAGAAGAACTATACCATCACCGAGCAGGAGTGCCTCGCTGTCGTTTGGTCCGTCCAGAAATTTCGCCCTTATCTCCACGGTCGCCATTTTACCATCGTGACGGATCACCACGCCTTATGCTGGCTTTCCACACTCAAGAACTTGTCAGGGCGTCTTGGTCGCTGGATTCTTCGTCTCCAAGAATATGACTTTGAAATCATCTACAAGTCTGGTAAGAAGCACCAAGACGCAGACGCTCTTTCTCGCTGCCCCCTTCCTCCAGCCGCACTCATCAATGGTTCCGCCACCGCCTCCAGTGACGCACACACTGACGTCTCTTCTACGGCGGTTTTGTCCTTCGCCACTCTTGATCATCTCACTTCGCACGACCATGCATCATTTTCGTCTCAACAACTCGCTGACTCGTACTGTCGCCGTATTATAGACCACCTTCGTGGAGCTTCGCGCCCGCCTAACGCCCGGCTTCGTCGACAGCTGACACAATTTAAGCTTGAAAACTCCGTGCTGTACCGCCGTATCCACCATCCTGATGGACGACGCTGGTTGCCCGTGCTACCTCGTTGCCTTCGTGCACGTGTCCTTCAGGCCTTTCATGACGATTTGACTGCTGGCCACCTTGGCATCCAGAAAACTTACGACCGCATAAGAAGTCGCTTCTACTGGCCTGGCCTGTCTACCAGTGTGGCGAGATACGTCACTTCCTGCGCCATTTGTCAGCGTCGCAAACGTCCAACATCAGCTCCTGCCGGACAACTACTACCAGTCTCATGTCCTGCGGAACCATTTGAGGTTGTTGGCATCGATCTATATGGGCCACTTCCCATGACTCCCGCCGGTAGTCGATGGATAGTGACCGCCGTCGACCACCTGACGCGCTATGCCGAAACAGCCTGTGTAAGTTCAACATCGGCTTCCGAAGTCGCTGCCTTCATTCTTCAATCCATCATCCTGCGCCATGGCGCCCCTCGTGTCCTTCTGAGCGACCGCGGAAAGACATTCCTTTCCCAACTAGTAGGCGAAGTGCTCAAAGCCTCTGGCACCACTCACAAGACTACATCAAGTTATCATCCTCAGACCAACGGCCTGACTGAGCGGTTTCATCGTACGCTCTCTGACATGATAGCCGCCTATATTCAACCCGATCACAGAAACTGGGACACAATTTTGCCATTCGTCACCTTCGCGTATAACACCGCCGTTCAACGCACAACCGGTTACTCGCCATTCTACCTCGTTTATGGCCGTTCACCCAGTTCCTTTCTCGATGTTTCTTTCTTCTCTGCCCCTGTCAGTCCATCTCGATCTTCCTGCGAAGAATATGTTTCCCGCCTCGTCCATTGTCGCCAGCATGCCCGCGTCAACACCGCAGCCAGGCAGCGGGACCGCAAGGATCATTATGACGCATATCATCGCGTAGTATTCTACCAGCCTGGCGATGAAGTGCTGCTCTGGACACCAGTTCGCACTCCTGGGTTGTGCGAGAAGTTTCAGTGTCAGTTTATTGGCCCCTACACGGTCCTGGAAATGACTTCTCCAGTTAATTATCGCGTGACCCCTGTTGTTTCCTCAACTGACCGCCGTTGCCGCTCTACCGAAGTGGTCCACGTTTCTCGTATGAAGCCCTTCACGCGGCGTTCCCCGTACCTTTAGGCAGCGGCCAGGATGGCCGCTTTCGCGCGAGGGAAATTAGTGTGGGCATTTATTGTGCACTTCTTCATCATCTGTACATTATCATCATCATGCGTGTGCCCCTCATCTTCATCGCGCGTGCGGGCGCATCATCATCAGTGTGGACTGTCGAAGGCTGTTCAGGCTGGTTGTGGACGCCGCCCTTCTTCGCCGTGTCGTCTCTCGGGCTCAATAAAGGTCCGACCTTACTGTGACGTCACAATATATATATATATATATATATATATATATATACGGAACAGCCGCCGCAGTGTGGCTGCAGTGACGAGGAGGAAGACGATGTGTTCCCGCTTGATATAACATTGACACCTTGGCCTCCGTTGGCTTCTGTGTAAGTAAATTGCAAATAGCCTTCGGGATCAGCTACAGGTATCATTATTTAGTGGAAGTGGACGTTCCCCGTACCCACCATGGATCTTCGCAGAGGTCGCAACGGCCCAAATGCTACTTCGGCTCTTCTGGCGGCACTTCATCCACGCAATTGCATCTACGCCTGCAGCCCCAACCTACATCACCTTCCTCTACCCCCCCCCCCCCCCGCCCACGGGATCATGGTGTCTTCACCGGAGTTGGCAGTCCTGCTGTTGACGACTGGCTCTGCCTGTACGAACGTGTCAGCACCAGTGACAGATGGGATCCGACTGTTATGCCTGCAAACGGTCTTTTCTACCTCGACGGTGCTTCAAGGGCATGGTTCCAGACTCACGAAGAGGAGATATAGAGCTCGGATCTCTTCAAAGAGAAGCTCCGCGACACTTTTTCGCAATCCGTTTGGTCGCCAACTCAATGCCAAGAAGGCCCTTGCCAGACGTGTTCAGACCTGGACCGAGTCCTACGTGTCGTACATTCTCGACGTCTTGGCCCTTTGTACCAAGGTCGACCGGAACATGTCGAAGGACGATGTGGTTAATCACGTCCTTGAAGGCATTGCTGACGACGCCTTCAATTTACTGAGGTTAACCAACGTCACCAGCATCGATACGATCCTCAAGGTGTGCCGCCGTCTCGAGCATGCTGAAAGCCGCCGGGTATCCCAACACATCACGCGATTTCCCTACACAGCTGCTACGTCATCTTGTGACGACTTCTTCTACCAGCCTTCGCGATGTGACAACTTAACCCGCATCATTCGTCGTGAGTTCGAAGCAGCACAACCGGCGGCTGCTTCATTGCCGTCGGCTCCTGCATTTCCGTCATCTCATCATTCTCAGGCGACGATCTCCTTGATACAGGCCGTCGTATGTCAAGAATTGTCAAACGTTGGCCTGCGCTCCGTTCATCCCATACGCTCGGAACCTCCTTCTCCATGCACGTTCCCACCTCGCTCCTTTTATTCCTCATAGAGACAGTGCAACCCGTCCGAATGGCGCACCGTGGACGACAAGCCGATGTGTTTGAACTGCCGACGCATTAGGCGTATCGCTCACAACTGCCGCAGCCTCTGAACTTCTACAACACGCTATTCCTCTGACTACCACGCTCGTCCCTCTAGCTCGTCCTTTTCATTCACTCCTTATGTTGGATTCACTGCAGCTTCTGAGACATGCCTCGTACATTGGTCCAGCGTCACGCAATGGTAGAAATCAACGGTTTCACTAAAATGGGTTCGCGAGTGAGACTAGACGACGTTGTTCTCTAAGCACAATTTATTTCTCCTTAATTCAGTAGTATTATGAGCCAGTTTGAATTCACTGGCTTAAACCGGTTAGCGCCATCATATTTTTTGCTCCGGAGCTGAGCCTGAACTGAACCGGCAAATATATTGAAGTCTTGTGTTTTTAGAAAGCCAAAGCGACCTTTGTGGGCCCGTTACTATATTTTGCAGCACGTTTAAAGTCCTGGACGGGCTAGAATTTAGCATGGTGCTGAAAGCATAATACCGCATCGGTCTTTGCACCCGCTGATGCGTTTTTTTTTTCCACTGGCATCGAGAAAAGTGAAATTCGGTTCCAGTAGAGAACTTTGATTTCAAAGCATGCCTTAAGTTTGGAATTAATTTTTTTCCGAACGCAGTCACCTTTTACGTTGTTTTCCTAAATACTGCTATTTATTACTCGAGCATTTTGTTCTCTGCAGGTAACTTGTTTTGATGAGTGTGCGGTGGTAACCTGGAAGTCGTGCCACACATTTTTACTCATTTTTATCCAGTAAGTTTATCCTCAGCCACTACTGCCAATTTTTCTGATTAACCTTTTTTTATTGCACTATTTATTGCTACGCTCATTGAAACAACCTAATATAGCAAAGTTTTTTTACTTGCTTGTGGTGGCCTACAGTTTCATCGCAAGTATCTAACTCTGCTCTTGGTTCCTGGTCGCTCTTTTTATCGCTTAAATCTAAGCAGCGTAACGCTGAAGTTTAATTGTATAACAGTTAGTTAAAGGGTAACGCTTAAGGTAAACAAAATCTTTCGTTAACGTTAAAGAAAATGTAACCTAAATATCACAGAACTATTGAGGCGCTTACATAGTTTATTTTTATTTCGCTGACACAAACAGAGGGCTGAAACACTCAAGGCATGCAATATTCTGCGAACGCCCAATCTCTGGAAGTAACAATGATTTAGATAGGCTCTGCACATTAAATCACAAATCCAGTGCACACAAATCCAGTCACCCAAGTTGGCGTGAAAGAGGTTCAATATGGACATCATGCCGCAAAGTAGGCCAAATTCCCAAAAATGCAAAATGCACGAAAATGGGGGCGTGTTCGGGAAGGATGCCTTCAGAAAAGAGAGCGGGCAACATCAAATAACTTTTGCGCGGATTAAGTTTCTCTGTGTTTGAAATAACAGATAAAAGACGTTCTCTTCAAATGCTTCTCGGAACATGCGTTTCAAGCACGGAACGTCGCGTGACACATTTCATCCATCAAATGGCTGGAAAATGCTAAATTCGCTACCGTAAACGAATGAAATTAAAGTGTTAACGACATCTTTCCGGGACCGAAAGCAATTTTCTAAAGCTCGGAAAACGGGCCTGCTACTCAGGCTGAAAGCATACAAAGAGTTGTTCAGTTCCTGGGGCATTTCATAGACTCCGTAAGCTTTGTTAAACATATACTTTTCCTCTCTTGAAGCAGCAAAAATGTCAAAAAATAATATCGTAAACACACGTTAGTGAAATAGCGACGCCAGTTATTTACACCAGCGCATCGCGCCACATTGAATTCGCTGTCTATCGGTCACGTGGAGTACAACAAACGCATGCAGTACAATAAATGCCTTAAGCTGTGTAGCCATTTCCCAGCCTTAGGTGAGCGTTAGTGTTTCTTTTTTTAAAGATACGTATGGCAGCAATTTGATAGCTGGCACAGCTGGCACATATTAAAACACGAATGTATAAATGGACAGTTATAAAAAAGAAATTAGAGTCAGCTTCACACTAAGTGGTGCGAAAACTGGGCAAACAGCGAAGCTGGTGGTCCTTCCCTAGTTTTACCTTTGCTTTCCTTTGCTTAACTTGGTTTCTCTTGACTGGTTCTTAGCTTTAACTTTGCTTAACTTCGTTTGGCTTGGCTGGTTCTTAGCTTTGTATTCGCTTTCATTTGTTTCACCTTATTCGGCTTGGCTGGTTTTTTGCCAAACTTACCTGACCCCGAGCATGTCGGCGCAGTTTTCTACAGGCCACTAAAGGTTCTAAAGGTCCAACGTAGCGTTGACGTGCGAGCGCGCTCAGCATGGGGACGCCACGCCAGCGAAAGCGCAGCACTCCACCAGCCCATCTTGCTCGACGAGACGCGGATGCGGTCCATTCTGGGTGACGAGGCCGGTGCGAAATTCAGCATGTCGCATCTCGATGCCGGCTGCAGCCGGGGCACGCCGACGAACGCCGGATACGCCTAGCAAGGCCTCGCTCCCGCTGTGCGAGGCGTTATAGGCAACGCGCTGTGACGTCATCGCCAGGGACAGTTTTTTAACACGAAAGTGTTTTATGCCGGGGTCCACCAAGACTTCACTGACGTATTTCCGTCACGGAAATACGTCATAGAACATAATACAAAGAAAGAAACCAGAAGAAAAAGTTCCACAAACATGCAAAATTTGGAAATCGAACCCACGACCTCTCGGTCCGCGACGATAGATCGCCGAGCGTTTAACCCATTGCGCCACAAACGCATTTGCAGAGAGCTACACAGACGCGCCTTATATATCTAACACTCCTCCGTGTACCCGCGCTCTTGCTCGGGGCGGTGCCGCCGCCTACGAGCAGAAAAGAGAAGTACTGCATTATGACACTAACGCGCACCGACAGTGAACGCTTCGGTGGTCTCAGCACTACGACGCCTCGATGCCAGCATTCGAAGGGACGCTGGCATCAAGAAGCACTACCAACGCTACCTACTCAGCACAGCGGAGCGTGGCCTCCGCAATTAGCTCTGAAAATGTTTCTGAAGTTGATCGCGGAGGCTGCAATTACGACGCGCTGTACGCGCTGATTTGACTCGGTGACGATTCAGTTACGTGCTTTGTCTTGCGCGTTGTATTAGTGTGTCAGTTACGTGCTTCGTCTTTCGCGTTGTGCTAGCGTGTGCAGCGTAGTGCAGCTTCCATATGCACGACGGTTGCTCATGGTCATCGACGTTGGTAGTCGTGATGGAGGAGACGTGCCACCAGGCGTCAGCGTGGGTGCATCAACGCCTAAGGGCGCTTTAGCCACAAAACACCAATAGACATTATATATCAATGTGCAATAAACATTACACTACTTCTGTGAAGACACGTTTCACTTTCGTGTTCTATACCGATTCCCATATAAGAGGGATCAACCACATTTTTTCGCACTACGTGGCCTAACCAAGAGCTTAAACAGCTCCGCTGTTGAAACTAGGATTCCAACTTTAGACAAGCTGCAGAATGTGACGTTATGAAGATGCCTTGAGTCATGATATTTTCAGGGCACGAGAGGGATAGCAACCCAGTCGTTGGGGACCTTTGTCCGTACGTAGCGGTGAAGCCTAAGCATAGGCTAGTTCTCGAGGGAACCAGCACCACTGCCATAAACCTAATCTAAATATAGAGGGGGACTTCTAGAAGTCACCAGTGAAGAAGGAGTCTGAAGAACTTTAACACGTTGAGTTGAATCTATTAAACCTACTTTGTTGGTTCTTGTGTAATTAGTCTAATCATCTACCAAAAATTGCCATTGTTAGTATGCCTAAATGCTTGCAGCTAATGTTCGCCTTTGTGAGTGTAGGTTAATTCTTATGACTTTTATAGTTTGTTCTTGTTGTGTGTATTACATATTTTTAATAGGCCAATCATCTGCTGTAACTCAACCCCATATACAGTAATAATAAGCGTGGTATGGATATGTGCAAGCAATAAAGAAGCCGCAGTTCCGAAAAAGGGCGAATCATTGAGAGCCATAATAAAGTATTAGACAGTTACACAATCTAAGTATCATAGCTTTATGGACGTTATAAATTCCAATAACGTTCGCTTACCAAGTAAATACGCGTTACTTCACGCGCCAAAAGACACGCTTTAAAGGAGTTCGCTCATTGACCGCTAGCATTAGCACTCACAATATACGTATTGTGAGGAGCGCCGGCAAGAGCGCCAGACTGAGCGCTGCTCCTCCCAAAGCGAGCGTTGCCCACTTCTGCCGTTCCCTTCACCCATTCCAACTCTGCCGGGCCTCCGAAACTTCGCCGCCCACGTGACTTCTGACACTGGGCGCGCAGGTAAGACGACGCGAATCAAGCCACCTGCATACTTGGCTCCCGCTATCATGCTCGCCCTGGCACCCGCAACACATCGCGTGACGCCCAAAACAAGTGACTCTCTGTCCCCTAATGGTCTCGTAGGGCAGGACCGCCTTGATCTGGCATGCCCCGTCGTACCCCGGACAGCACATTACAGCTACGGCGGCACGAACGCGCTTCGAGCGTCCGTATAATTGCTGTCGCAATGCAAGCAGTAGCCCGTAGTTCGATAAAGCCGTGCGATACTAGAGCTTTCTTTACACAAAATACAGACGCAAAAAGAATGGAATTGCGAGAGCAGTACGCGGGGCGATTCGAGACGCAGCGGTTGCGAAAGGTAATACCGAGGACGCATGTTTATTTTTTTATTTGATTTGACGAATTAGGTGCAGAACAAGCGAACGAAAGCAAGTGTATCGATCCCTGTTCTGTGCACGCGAGCTGCCACCAATCTGCGTGAAAGGTGGATTGTGGCTGCGACAGCTGACAAGGCAGGTTCGATTTTTTCGGATCAAGTGAAGCGGCGAAAGGCAAGCTTTCTGTTTTTTGTACTGCGCAACTTCCCCCCCCCCCCCCTTTTTTTTTTTTGCTATTTCTGACAAGGCAAGAAAACATACTCCAGTGTAGCTTTGAAAACGATTTTTGCAGAAGCCCTGGGCAGGCAGAAAGCCAGAGGCGAGCAGTAATGCAGATGAAATGACGTGCTGTTGGGGGGTCAAGTCGCCCCTTCTTCGGGAACATTACCGCATGATATCCACACCACCTAGACTATTGACAAATAGCCTAGGTGGTGTTGATGATATGCGTGCCATTTTAAAATTTCCTGCGTTGTTTCATTACAATGCGTAACACGCATGATATATGCCTCGAGCAAATCAATTTTAATGAGCAGACCGATATTTTAATTTCTGGTTACAGCGTAACAATAAACTGTAGTAAGGAGAAATGCAGTTTATGAGAAATGCCGATGAATGTTTTGACACTTTGGACGCAGTTAAGACGAGAATTTAGTCCCTAATTGTCGCATGCAGAAGGACGGATGTTTCGAAAAGACATACGAACTCTGGAGACTATATTGACGAAACAGCACTGTTACTGACTTCTCTGTAGCGCGAGGGCAAGTTATGAGACCACTAGTTTGGCGAGAAAATTTTACTTAAGAAGTAGTAAATACAATGCCTTCCTAGTCAGGGCGAGGGGGGGGGGGGGGTTCGTTCGGTTGTATCAAGGCTCTTGCTCTTATAAATCATTGCGCAACAACCGCACACGAAGCCCCAAAAAGAAAATGTGCTTTCAACAGTTGAGGCTTCAAAGGTGATGTGCGGGCGGAACGTGAATCTGCATGCGATTGAGGCGCCACCTCATGACGTGCCGAGAAATGAAGACACCGCTGACAAACACGTAGGCTGGAAGTTTGAGAGCTGCGCCTTCAGTCTGTAGCAACGATGCGAAATGCCTTCATTATGCCGTCATACCAAACCTTCTTTAATCCAGGCATCAAAGAGACGGTATCTCGCAGTCTCAAGAACACATTGTTGCATATCA
This sequence comes from Dermacentor silvarum, assembly GCF_013339745.2. Lineage (NCBI taxonomy): Eukaryota > Metazoa > Arthropoda > Arachnida > Ixodida > Ixodidae > Dermacentor > Dermacentor silvarum. The sequence goes on from NC_051160.1 coordinate 46,550,446, forward strand.
ACGCACTGAACAATTCCGCTGCCGCAAAAAAAAGTTGAAATCAATGTATACATATAGACGTCAGAACACTGCGTCACCGATAGAAAATGTGCGCTACCACATTTATATTTTGTTCACTGACGCATTTTTTATTCCTTTATTATCAAGTTTTCTTTTAGTTTATGTGCGTTGCCGTGGTCGTGTAACTGTAAACTTTCCATTGACGGTTCCATTGTTCTCACATTGCTGCCGATCAATTTCGTTACGTAAGGAATTCTCGTGCGACCAAAATGAAACAGTCCAGTTTGTCCTCTATTGCCCTGCCCGTTTGTCAGTTTCTTCTTCCGGCATGTCACCCTGCCTAAATCAGTTGCATTCAAGCTTCCGCGGATAAGGGAAACATACATGAAAAATATGCGCCGTATTTTCCCAAACGCTTCCAATTTTCTATATTATGGCTTTCAGTATTGCTGAACACCTTGTTCTCTTCACTTTCCTACGTCTCTGTCGTTTCCATGACAAATAACCTCGTACGGTTTCCCTCTTTGAACAAATAGTCGTGTTACATTGGGCGCGTTAAGTTAGCGCGCTCCGAACTCCAAAGGCGCACGCTCGAGTGCGCTCGAGTGCGACGCCTTCGGAGCTTGACTTAACGGCGATTTTCGCCGACTGCTTTCGGGCGCACGAACGCGCCGTCTGGCGAATGTTATGTAGCTTCCGCGACCGCTATCGCATTGCGCGCGCTTTTTGAAGATGGCGCCGCCGATAAATACCCTCCTGCAGTTTTTGATAGACGATGAAGAGCTAGAAGAACTTGACGCGCGACGACGGACGCAGCAGCAGCGGCTTATGTATGCGATGCAAGCAGTTCGTGGTGTTCTCAGAGGTACCCTGTCAGAGGATTTATTTCTGCTCCGCGGTATGCTGACTGATGACTCATTGCCGATCGCAAGAGGACAGAAAGCCTTATGATCCGAGGCATCCAGGATTATGTGATAAACCTTGCGCCCAGATACACGGACACACAATTCAAAGAGCAATGCCCCAACATCTTCCATGATACCATGAGGACCTGAAGAAGTCATACACATGAACGTAGCGACGACAAGGCGCCAAACTGCGACTGTTCGGTTACGTACCTGAGCGTCTGGCAAGTAATCATCGGGCCGTCATTTTCGGTTCGTGATAAGCTCAAACCGCGCCAACACGCGAAGTTCCCGATCATGCCGCCCGGCTGCGCAGCGGCGGCAGGAACGAGTGGGCAAGGAGCACGGACTTGTATAAGTGGAAAGAGTCAGAAATACGTCAGTTTTCCGGAAGTCGTAGCAGGCGCGCGCTCTCACGCACCGTCTCCAGGGTGGAGCGCGTAGAGTGCGCTCCGTAATCACACACCGGAAGTCGCTTTTTAGCCGTTAAGTTTAAAAGAGCGCGCTCTGCTGGCTAGAGCGCGCTCGAGCGCCTTAACTTAACGCGCCCAATTGCCTATATAGAGCTACTGCGGTTTATCAATTGCATCTGACAAATGAATGGTGGTTCCAAGGAGCGATAGCGACGTCGCTGCTTTGACAGCTGTCATGAAAAAATCACGAAACAAGCAGGGCTGCTTATCAAAGGCTAGTCGAAAATCAAGACCTAGACGGTGAGAGATGAAAAGCACATCGTGATGAAAAAACCATGAATTTCGGTAAATACCTCAAACCGACTAGCCTGCGTTTCAGTCAAGCCGTCTTACGCTTTACCGTGTCTGTCTTTGCTCAATTCTTTGCTCCTTTTTCTACAGGGCTGTTATTGATGTTCAGGGATGGTTACTTGTTCCAATCTCTGAGCTCCACACATTTCACTGAACACGTGTCAAACAAATCACGCACTATACTCTATAGAGATTACCTATAGTGCTTTTTTGATTGGTGCTTTCAAAACAACAGCTACATAACGATAAAAGAATTACAAACGTGTTTCTGCTCGGTGGGAACACTGTGCTCCTTCTTTTCTTGTACTCGTTACGAGTTCGCGAGCCGTGTCTAGACCGGCGCTTCTACCAATCAGGGCGGCAGGCTGTAATATATAGGTAAAGGTGATAGGTAAAGTATCAATGGACGATGCATTTTTTAACCCTTTTGGTGAAACATCTGTGTCAATATTTGTCCGGTGCGGCTGTATTACTCGAATCACCAGGGTGAATTGAAATATTTGAGAACCCTTATAGTTATATATTCAACCATTCGATTCTACATGACAAGCGATCATTCCCAAATTCCAATGCGAACAAAGGGCAATTTACCGAGCGCGAGTTTCAGCCGCAGCTGCTTACTTCGCGACAATTCACCACCGGGGATTAAGCCGGATGCCCGAGCTGTTTCTTAATATATGAGCGCCAATGATGCCTAATTTTATTCCTTGAACCTTCGTTTACTGTCTGTGACGCCCTCTCCAGGAAAAACCAGGAGGTTGCAACATGCAAGTAATTCCGTCACAATCGTGCGTCGTTTGTAATGCCTTGGAGTTGTATAATTAAGGCATTATATGGCTCTGTAGCTCCATAGTTTGTGAACTGATTTTGGCAGAGATACCGACACATGAAAGCACCGATATTTTGCCCTCTGCTGTATAGGTATGACACGCGGCAGCAGTCGTGGGTACGTAGCAGAAGCAGGGTGGCTGTGTGTTATTCGAAGGAGTGCCCCACTTATATAAAATTCTTCAAAAGTTGACACGCAGGAAGCCCTCTCATTTGTTTCCATCATTACAGGTCCCAAGGTCATAAATGCTTGTAACTAATTACCACAGCTTGAATTCTGCTTTGAGGATATAGTTAACATTGATAATAGGTTATCAAAAACTACACGCACGCACGCACGCACGCACGTACACACGCACGCACGTACGCACACACGCACGCACGCACGCACGCACGCACGCACGCACGCACGCACGCACGCACGCACGCACACGCACGCACGCACGCACGCACACACACACACACACACACACACACACACACACACACACACACACACACACACACACACACACACACACACACACACACACACACACACACACACACACACACACACACACACACACACACACACACACACACACACACACACACACACACACACACACACACACACACACACACACACACACACACACACACACACACACACACACACACACACACACATCACTCTGTCTTTGACTAAGCTGATTCCAATTTGCGCCTGCAAAATATGCGCAAACGCAAATATTCAACGAAGCCCAGAGGAGCCACGCATTCATGTGCCTTCCACTTTAGTTATCAGAATGAGCTGCATCACTTGCCTCTCATAGTGCTGCGTATAATTTAGCGCCGTCAGAAAATAGTTGCAGCAAAGACAGCTACAGGCAGCCCATGGAGGTTTCAGTGGAGAGTCGTTTGTGAAAACGCCATCCGCACTGCCTTTTTCTTTGCCCCTGGCTGCCCGTCGATCACGCTTATACATCTCATAGTGAAGTGTTCAGTTTTATATCTGAGGTAGCGGCGGTATACATGGATCACTCTGTTGCAGCAATAAATAGGAATGGGGAGAAGATAGAACACGTAAACGTAATAACAAAAAGCAGGAGTATCGTTAAACGCCCGGCAGAAAGTGCGCGACAGGCGGCTCCTGTAGCGTACATTCTGGGAACGCAGCTTCTCCCTGTGGTTTATGCTGGCGCCTATTTGACTTTGCTGACTTGGTCAACTTGCGTACCTTGGCGCGGAGATACAAGGTATTGATCAACACGAGCACACAAGGCAGGATAAATGTTAACAAACAGTCGTATACGAAGGAATTTTGATCGAAAAAAACAACAACATAACTTAGCGTCTTTTATTTATTTATTTACAGGATACTGCCAGCCTTAGTCTTAGGCTTCGGGCAGGAGTGGGCAGTGCGAGATACAGATGAAAAAAAAAAGGAACAGCAAAAAGCATGATAAGAATTCAATACCTTGCAGTAGACATATTCCCTGACCCGCACGAGCTGTACAGAGCATTCCAACGAGAAAGCTTTACAAAATTTCAATATGTTTTAGAATGCAGATATTCCCTGAACCGCACGAGCTGTACACAGCAAATTGATAAAAATGCGATATTGATAACAAGGAGTAAAAAAAAGAGTCGCATCCATACTGGCATGCTGAAAGACATCGGGCATGCTCGGCCGTTTGAGCCGCAAGAATCTCAAAGAATAATAACCAGCAAGCGAACAAACGACTTGCGTATAATGTAAATCAAAAAGAAAAGAAGAAAAATTACATTTATATATACAGATAAATAAATATATATGCATACACATACATACGATATCACATCTAAAAGCTATTCCACTACACTGGCGGTGGTGGTGGTGGTGGTGGTGGTAAACATTTATTAAGGTGTTATTTACATAGAGGTTGTTCGGGAAAACCAGCTCTTAGTGGGCCAGCTCCCTACAATACTAGGTGGAGTCCCTATTCAGGGACCCCATTGGTCGTGGCCGCTGTCGTGACACGCTGGACCATGGCCTGTTGAGCCGGAAGGTCCAGGCAGCCGAGCAGGGCCGCCTCCCAGTCCTCTCGGGTTGGGTTGGGGTTGGGGGTTAGAGAAGGATTTAGTTGGCATGCCCATACCATGTGGTAAGTGTCAGCCACCTCCCCACAGTACTGGCAGAGGCCGGAAAAGGAAGAGTCAAAGTGTTTGAGCACTGCCGCGCACAGTAGCGTATTCGTGAATAGGCGAAGAAGAATTCTCTCGTCCGCCTTCTTGAGCCCTTTGCAGAGCGCAGGAAAGCGGCGGTGAGAGTCCCGATAATGGGTACTTATGTCTTTAAAAGTGAGAAGAGGAGGATTATATTCTGGATCAGAGTGGTCATTGGTGGAGGAGGCAGTTGCCCGGGGAATGAGTGCGCGGGCGGCAGCGTGGGCTGCCTCATTGCCTGTGAGTTCCTGATGGCCGGGGGTCCAGATTAGTGAGCGGGGAGAGGGGTCACCTACCCGCGGACAAGGTCGAAGAATTTGAGCAGCTAGGGGTGAGATCCATCCCAGCTGGAAATTTCTACAGGCTCCTCTGGAGTCAGATATGATGGTTTTGGAAGTGTCATGTGAGATAGCTAGGGCTATGGCCACCTCTTCAGCATGGGTAGCATTGGGTGCACGGAAGGAGAGACCATCCACCTGCCTGTCTTGGTGGACTACGGCGGCCGTATACCAACCCCCGTGGTAAGGGCCGGCGATGTCCGTGTAAAATACGCTTTGTTTGGAGCCGTAGTGGTGTCGGAGGGCAAGAGCCCGTGCCTCCCGGCGACCAGTGTGTGACTCATGGGACATATTGGTGGGGAGGGGTCGAACATGGATCGCGTATTTCCAGTGTTCGGGCACTCGTACCCGCTACTGTGTGTGGAATTCATGCCTGATGTGTAGGCGATCTAGGAGTCGTCTGCCTGACGGGGTCTGCGCCAGGCGGGTGTATTGATTTGTCAAGTGAGCCTCCCGAAGCTCCCGGTAGGTGTTGACCACCCCCAAGGCAAGAAGTCTCGCATTGGAGGTGGAGATGGGGAGATCTAGGGCTCGCTTGATGATTTTGCGGAGGGTGACCTCCAAAAAATCTTCATCGTGTTTCCGTAAGTACAGGTATGGAGTCGCATACAAGATGCGACTCGTGACAAAAGCTTGTGCGAGACGAAGCGCATCCTTGCTTTTGAGACCCCCCCGCTTGTTGGAAACCCGGCGGACCATGCGGCCCACCTGTTCTCCAACCTTACGGAGTTTGTGAAGTGTTGTCTCTACTCGGCGGTGTTTGTGTATGTGGAGTCCAAGGACACGGATCTCCTGTGCCTCGTTAATGGGTCCGCTATGTAGGGAAAGGTTAATGGACGAAGTGCACTTCGGCGTGGGCCGAATGTGCACGAATTCTGACTTCTGTGGGGAACATTGGAGGCCGCAGTATGCCGCATATTCGTCCACTATATGCGCTGCGGCTTGCAGGCTGTACCTCCATGTTGCCCAGGTTGCCGTCTGTGGCCCACAGGGTGATGTCGTCGGCATAAAGCGCATGCTTTACCCCGTCGACAGCATCCAGCCGGGCCGGGAGCTGTACCATAGCTAAGTTGAAAAGGAGAGGCGACAACACAGCGCCCTGTGGTGTGCCTCGCGTGCCCAGTGGGTAAGGGCCGTATTCCTGATCTTGGATGCGAATGTACGCAGCTCTGTTAGTGAGAAAATTTCGAATATAGTTGAAAGTGCGATCGCCACAGTTAGTGGCACTGAGGTGAGCTAGGATGACTTCGTGCTTAACGTTATCGAAGGCTCCCTTAAGGTCAAGCGCTAGAATGATCTTGTCATTGTGGGGGTGTTCTATGGGAGTGAGGACTTCGTGGTGTAGTTGTAGGAGTATGTCCTGCGCAGATTTGGTGGGCCTGAAGCCGTACATGGAGTCAGCGAAAGTGTTACGCTCTTTCAAGTAGGAGGAGAGACGATCCCTGACCATAGTTTCCATTAGCTTCCCCGCACAGGAAGTAAGAGAAATGGGTCTAAGGTTATCAGTGTTGATGGGTTTCCCTGCCTTTGGTATGAAGGTTACTAGAGATGTTTTCCAATCTAGGGGGAGGGGTGTTTCTCCGGACCAGATAACATTCATGTATTCGAGAAGCGACTGGTGTGCAGTATCGGGTAGGTTTGCTAGGACTTTGACGGTGAGTTTGTCTCGCCCGGGAGCCGTGCCCCGCCTCATTTTGGCAAGAGCCGCACGGAGGTCGTGTAACTGGAAAGGAGCGTCCAGTTCTGAGTTCTTCCTGCCTGCGTAGTGATACTCGGGGCCTCGCGGGTCCTGCTCAGTGCAGAGATAGCGGTCCCGGAGGGAGAGAGCTAGCTGTGTTGTGGAGCCCTGAAAATTGTGAAAGGCTCGATGTAGATGTCTTTGTGTTTCGCCTCGCGTTTGCGCGGGGTCGATGAGACTACGGAAGAGTCTCCATGTATTGCGGCCAGACATTTGCCTGGCGGCAGTATTACATCGGCCTACCCAATTTGAGTCGGCGAGCTGGGCAGCGTACTCGGCCGCCTTCTGGGTGAGATCCAGTATCCGCATGCGGAGTTTGCGGTTGTGTTTTTGTCGGCGCCATCTCTTTGTGAGGCTGCGACGGGCCTCCCAAAGATGGAGGAGGAGGTTATCCACGTCCGGATGGCTTTCCGTGAGTTGTATTGCGGTCTGGTGTTGTCTTAGTGTTTGGAGTATGGATTGGGCCCACTGGGAATAACCATTGTGAAGGATGGGAGAGGCAGGTACGGACTGTCGGAAGGCGTCCCAGTTGGGTAGGTGAGCCTGTGTGATGGGGCGTTGTAGGGGTCGTGTTGAGAGTGTGGTGTTGAGAATGCAGTGGTCGCTGCCGAGGGTTTCCTCGGTATTGACCCAGTCTGCGTATTTGATGTTTTTGGTGAAGGTAAGGTCGGGGCAGGTGTCCCGGGTCACAGAGTTACCTAGACGAGTTGGTTGCGCAGGGTCGGTGTGAAGAGTGATGCCCAGCGTGGAAGTTAGCTCCGCGAGTTTCCTTCCACGTATCTCTTCCTTGCGATAGCCCCAAAGCCTGCTAGGGGCGTTAAAGTCACCCACTATTAGGAGGGGATCGCGCCCTGCGATCTTCAGCGCCCTGGTGAAGGTGTCAACGAAAGTGATCTTTTTGAGTTTAGGTCGGCAGTAAATGTTAAGGATGTGCACCGGGGGGTCGGCTCTGCGCAGGGGAAGGATTGTGACCATGGTATACGAGTAGGGTATTGAGAGGTCGAGGTCGACTTCTTGTGCAGTTAAGGTTTTATGTACAAGAAGGCAGGTGAATGGGTCCCGCTGAAAAGTGTTATAGCCTGTGAGGCGCACGGCGTTGCCGGGCTCTTGAAGTGCAACGACCGCGCACAGGTGTTCGAAGGTTTCGAGATAGAGGCTGAAATTGGCCCGTTTGGCCCTATCCTTGAAGCCTCTACAGTTCCACTGAATTAGAGAAAGTAGTTGAGGTTTTCGGGTTCGCGATGGGGGTAAGCGTTTAGGTGCTACCGCCATACTGAGAATTTGGGGTGGCTGGGATGGACTCGGCCCCTACATTGGTGCCTTGTGCAAGTAGGGATTCGGAGTCCTCAGAGAGTTCGGCGAGGTCGTTGGTATAAGAAAATTTAGAGGGGCGGTTAACGTCCTTGAGGGGACTAGCCCTGCGGCTGCGAGGGTTGGTGTCCTGGAGCCAAGTCTTAATGTTACTCGTCACCTGATGGGTGATGGTATTGGCGAGATTTTCGATGCTTTTGCTCATGGTGGTGAGTTGTGTCACCAGAGCAGTCATAGCGCTTTCAATAGCCTGAAAACGCTGTTCAGTGTTAGAGGGCTCTGAGACGGACGGAGCGACGCACATGGGCTTAGGTTCCGGAACGGCGACGGTAATTTTGGGGAGGGGAGGAGGCGGTGACGCGGGGGTGGAGGGCGTACTACCTGCCTCCAAAGTGGCAATTTTGACTAGAAGCTGCGCGTTCTGTGCCCGGAGCGCAGCGAGCTCTTGTTTGAGCAGGAGGAATTCGGGGGAGGAGGTGGGGGAGGGAGAGCGAGAGGAGGAGGCGGCCCCCGCCCAGCTGCCTACCTGAGAGGATGTCTTTGCTGGCTGCCTGGGGGCACCGCCAGAGGTCAGGGGTGGAAATTACCCGGCTTGGAACACGGGGGCGCCCTGGTCGGGGGTCTTGGATGACGTCTTCTGTGACGCTTGTGATGTCTTGGGTGGATGTGGCACCTGCTGATTGGTCTTGGGGGTTTGGTTGGTTGCTCCCGGCTGACGGCCTTCCGGCATGACGTCAGATGTTTTGGGCTTTGGCCGCTGCTGCGGGGAGCCGCAGCCACCATGTTGGCCGCCCGTCTGCTGCAGGCGGCGAAATTTTGCCTTGCAGGCCGGGGATCTGGTGAGGTGTTCCTCGCCGCACACCAGGCACGATGGCTTGCATTCATGTGGGGTCATCCCCTCCTCAGTGGCACCCACAACTTGACCACAATGGCCGCAGCGTTGATCGTTGGGGTGGGGGCACAGCTCCGGGCGGTGGCCCACCGTCCCGCAGCAGTAGCAGGCTGGTATGGTGCGCTTGTATTCGCGTACCGGGGTCACGACACTGTTGTAGTGCACGAACCGTGGCACGTGGTGGCCTTCGAAAGTGAGGAGGGCCACGGAAGTCTTGCCCAGCTTCCTGATGAAAGCGATGTTTCCACCCCGCCAGTGGATCTTGGCTTTCAGGGAGGCGGAGGTCTCCTGTTCGTGCACCGTAATGACGCCACGGCACACTTCCCCGCTGATCTTGGCGTGGCCGATCATCGGTAGGGGACCCTGGGATGTCTTGAGCGAGAATTCTCGCGAGAGAAGGTTGGCAGTGTTGATGTCGTTGGTTGAGACAACGATGATATTTTGCGCCCAAATGGGCCACACACTGATACAATCACTGTTGGTAGCGTTCGCATATGAGGCGAGCTTGGCTCCTAGCTCACCTGGCTGGAAGGCAGCTTTGAGATCCACCGTGACTCGAGGCTTGAGCACGATGGTGAAGTCTTCCGCAGCAGTGCGGGGCATAGCGGCAGGCCGCCACGATACACGGGATGTCTTTTTCTTTGGTGGGGTCTTCGCTGACTTGGCCTTATCGGTATCCGAGGCCTTAGCAGTGTTAGATTGCTGGCGGCGCTTACGAAGCGTCATCACTGTAAATAGTCCCTCGTCCACGATATCCGTGGGTGGAACGGAGTCTTCGGGTGTTGAGGCAGGAACGTTTTTCCACGCCAAGGTAGTGGGATCATATCCACGGAGAGCGGTGACCGCCATATAAGGCGGCGTCCGCGGGAGAGTCCCGGCGCAGTCGGCGTTGGGCCTAACTCGTTAGGGCAAGCGTAGCTCCCCAAGGTGAGGTCAAGAAGTGGACATAAAATGGCCAAACATCGGCCTACCTGGATGAGAGTGGTGTCTTCTGGTGCAGAACGATGTTAGGAAGATGATAGGGTCAATTTTCGTGGGATGCCGTGCAGGGTTCCGCGTCCGTGGTGGCGTCCTCGCACTGGCGGAGAGTGCATTCCACTCACCAATCGTCCGAGGAAAAAAAAAAACAAAAAAAAAAACGTATTTAAAAACGAGTTTTTAAATACGTTTGCTCTGGAAGAAAATTCCTTTATTTTTTTATGATTAGATCGTGTTGCATGTCTGGTAACTAAATAAATATACATATTCTTAACTATCCCAAGCATATCGTGATAAAGTAAATACATGTATTTCAGTGGGTCCCTATATCACCTTAATTTTAATGCCTCCAGGTTGGTTTTATTTTTTTAATTATGGGGTTTTACGTGCCAAAACAACGATCTGATTATGAGGCACGCCGCAGTGGCGGACTCCGGAAATTTGGACCACCCGGGGTTCTTTAACGTGCACCTAAGTCTAAGTACACGGGTGTTCTCGCATTTCGCCCCCATCGAAATGCGGTGGCCGTGGCCGGGATTTGATCCCGTCACCTCGTACTTAGCAGCCCAACATAGGTTTTGTTACTAAGAACAGTCGGATATACTTGTCAGATATAACAGTTAAATACGAATCTAACAGATTTTGTTTCTTTTAATGCTTTGCAATTGTGTAATGTTCTTCAGGGTGTATGGGTCCCATACTATTGAGGCGTACTTGGTCTAATTGTCTAATTGGCGTACTTGTAATTGGTCTAATATACGTTTTGTATGCTAAAAGACAGATTTCTTGTGTGGACTGTCGTAGCGACCTTCTCAAGTAACCAAGTTGGCGCATTACCTTTTTTTTGTAATATAAGATACGTGTTCGTTCCATCTAAGGTCGGATGAAATTACGAGGCATAAGTATTTGTAGCTACTAACCGTAGATATATTATTACCACTGAAACTGTAAGAAAATTTTAAGGGGTGGCGATTTCGTGTTCCTAACATATCGATCGTTTTCTTTTCTATAATATTCATTTGCCATGTGGCGCACCAGGCTTCTAACTTGGATAGTGAAGAATTCAAACAGAGTTGATCATTTACGCTATTAACTTCTTGATATAGTATACAGTCATCTGCAAGTAATCGTATTTTCTCGTTCGCTTCTTCGTTAGGTCATTGACAAAGATTAGAAAGAAAAAAGGCCCAAGGACGAACCTCTGTAGAATGCCCGACCGAACCGGTGCTGATCCAGAACGCGCACTGTCGATAAACACATTTTGCCTCCTTAACGACAGATCTGCCGCAATCCGTGAAATCAAAGAATCATTTTTAAGCATTGTTTGTAGTTTTAAAATCAGTTTAGTGTGAGACACACGGTCGAATGCTTTTGCGATATCTATGAATATTATATCAGTTTGGCCCTGTCTGTCTAGATTGCTGCGAGTTCGTGGATAGTTTCGAGTAGCTGTGTTGTTGTAGACAGGCCCTTCCGAAACCCATGCTGCCTGAAATCAATTATGTTGTTGTCATTCAGGAACACCGAAATCTGTTGAAAAATAATATGCTCAAGAGTTCTTGCACATGTGGGTAACGATGAAATCGGTCTGTACAAAGTGATAAGCGACCTGTTTTCTGATTTGGGTATTGGGGTAACCTTTGCGTACTTCTAGTCATCCGGAACTTCTGCACACGATGAAGACTTGCTAAATAGGATGCACATATATTTGGAGTACCACTCGGCATATCTCACGAGAAAATCAGTAGGTAGGCCGTCTATTCCAGGTGATTTCTTTGTATTCAAATTTAACAAGAGAAATAAAATGCCTTCTTCGATCACTTAGATATTTTCAATTGGCGGTTCAATTGAATGTTGTTTCAAAAATTTGAGGAAAAAATAAAGCTGTAGAACTGCACGTTCAGCGAAAGCCCTGTGAATGCGTTGGCGCCTTGCGGAGTGTACTCTGTACATATGCAGATGAGATGTCAACGCATTTATAAAGTTTTCTCTCAATATGCAGATATATGCAACTAATTTATGCACTTAGAAGCCTAGCATCAATTGCAGTGGCATCAACCACCGAAACCGTAATCACGTACAAACGCCTTCGCTTGTTTCGTTTGCGTCGTCTCTTTATGGTTGCTTACGCTGATAATGGCTTTTCATAATTGCTCCAGATACAGGTACATTGCTTACGTGTTATATTAGAAAGTGGAGTACAAAATAATTTAATCGTAAACGTTTCATCCACTGGGAACATCACAATACCGACAAAGAAAGCAATTAAGAAGAGAATAAATGAATTTTGTAACAAATAATACACGAATAAGTATCTGCTCTATGATTTTTTTCGGTGAATATTCTTATTAGATTTGAATCACGGCACAACTTATTGGCTTCGGATGACGGGCAAACTGGAGACTGATTAACAGCCTACCAATCCAACATCTCATATATTTCCGGCTCTGAATATTAGCAAAGAGGGTAAATTTGTATAATTCCTGCTCAGCGAATACGTCATTTCATCTTGTTTGCTTTCGAAAAAGTAAACATACCGTTATGTTCATAGAGAAGTTAATTTGACATCACGTGACAACGTTACTCTCCAGCTCCTGTCGCAGTGGAGCAATATCCCGAACATTCGTGATATTATATCTATATACTTCGATAGTGTAACGTTGTGTGTGCATAACCTGTATGCTTTGTATTTATTCAAATAGCAATTTTTAATAACCTGTGCATTTTCTCTACATACGAATGTATTCATTATGCTTGTACCACCCTGACGCTTGGTGATTGCAGTATTTATAAAATGAAAATAAATAAAAAAGCGAAATAAATAGGTTCAAAAGTGCGCGCTATTTATAAGCTTCGCAACGTTGAACGATATTTTTTAATAATTTGTAAGAAAGAAACGTCAGACACCTCCAGTGACCTCTTTTTGAGTGAAGTGTCTTACAGGTAATGAACCATTCCACGAACAAATTAATTCTATCCACTGAGATTTTACTTTCAAAAGATTTCCTGTATGTTACACATGCAGCCGCAAACAGATTTTGAATTCCAATTTTTCTAGTGAGTTCTAAACTGCGCCCACAAATTTGGACTCCACGCATAAACTACAACACTCTTGAAATACGAGAAAAATGTTGCCTAATTTTAAGCGAATCGTGCTTGGAAAATAGCAGGTGCCTTCAGAAGGTTGGCAAGTGCAAATTATTACTGCTAAAAACAGCCCAACAGAACAGAGCCCACAAAATTGCGGTATACTGGTACCGAACAAAAAAGGCGGACGTCTGTCTGTCTTGTTAACTCTTTTACTAGCACACTTGGCTCATGCTAGGAAATTTCAAAGCGCAGATTCACCGAGAAATGCGTTAAAATGTATCTAGTGAGTTTAAGACATAATGACCTTCACTGGGGCTCCCCATTTAGGGGCGTTTTTTTTACAAACGTGGCAATTATGCACGCCGAGGCTGAATAGGTTAATTTTGTGGATTCAAAATGCATCCCTGGCCCGCAAGCAAAGAACAAGTGTTCCGTAAAGCCACTTTACTCGTCTACCTTCAGCATCGTGAGCAAGGGAACCTTAATAGCGTCGCATTCAAAATGGCGGGTGAGTGAAAGAAAGCGACTGTAGATACAGAATGCAATAGACGAGCGGTAGCTATTGAACCTGTGGCGATATACAAAAATAACCTTAAAGGCGACGCATTTAGGAAGGCCAAGCACAAAGCTTTTAACAAAACTGTATTTTATACAAACTTTAGTATCAGCCCAATACTGCTAATCGTCCATGCAAGGACGCCCTATTGAAAAATTTGAATAAAGATGGACAAGGCAAGCTGATTTCCGCGTTATAGCTTCGGCGCCTCAAAAGTTGCCTACGCTTTGTAAGTTCACGAATCCAAGCCGCAAGGAAGTCATAGAATGCACTAGAAAAGCACATAAATAATTTTGTCCGAGGTATTGTGCATGTCGTATCTAGATAGATGATGCTGTTTAGTATCAGGGTGGCGGCAGGTTGCACTAAATGGCAACATCTGAAAGCCCCAGTTCTTTCCATGTTAGCCGAGGGCAAACACTTCGTCTATTTCCTTCTCTTTTCATTAGTTGACTCACGCTGAAGTTTGGCTCGGCGTTAGCCGTCTGCGTGGCCAAGCAGCCTTTTGTACACTGCTAACGATCTGAATAATGCTTACGCTTGCACCAGCTGTTCTCTGCGCCCTTGCAGTTGAGAAAGTGCTGACTGCTGACGTCAGGAGGTGCAAGTGAAGGCAGTGGACAAAAAGCAAAAAAAAAAAAGGAAAATGAAAGCAAGCACGAGTCAGATACCAACGTTCTTAAAGAGGAAACGTAACAGGAAATATAACGCTAAGAATGGCTGTTCTTATTGGATACAACTGTTTTTCATTATGTTTAGTAACTCTACCCAGATGACAACATGATACAATGTGCCCGTGCCTTCGATGAAATTGCGTTTGCTTCGCTACATTTGAGTTGTTCTTGCAAAGTTGGGATCGAGTTGAGCCTGTTTATCTCGTCGAAACCACAGGAAAGAATGAAAAGGAAGGTTTTGTCCCCTTAGAGTTAGGTTATAGTATCAAAAACATGTATTCTGGCGCCAGTTGCCTGTGCATTAAAATTCCCGAATGGCTAACAATAAAACGACTACAATTTTGTCTATTTCTTATCTACTTCTCATTCAAAAAAGGCGCTGAGAGTATTGAACAGGAACAGAAGCTCTATAGAGAAAAATGAAATCGAAGGCAACCAACTTGCCGCACAATTAGTAATATGCGTTGACTGGTTTGTTGAAAGGAGGCACGTAGTTATGAGAGCGGTTCCACTTGCTATTACGAAACAATACTTGTGCAGCCGTCAGAACGCCATTACATTATTCCCTTTGAAAGCACAACACTGTCATGTCTAAAGTTAACAAAATTCAATGAGGTGGACACTCAGTGACAGTAAACACATGAGAAATGACGGAACGAATAAACGTCTACGAATTTGTTCAATGTTTTTATTATATGTGGTGTTGAACACCTACTTTAAACAAGAAACTATACGAATTGAGAAGTAGTGAGGTGTTTTGAAAGCTTCTGTTGTTCTCTTGATCTAAAAGAAATGCTACAATGATATACATATATCTGTGACGTAATAGTTCAGCGGCAACATATAAATATATTTATATAACCAACAGTGCTTCTCGAAGTCGCCCGACCATGTTTCTTTGAGAAGCATCGTCACTCTCACATTTATTTTACTGCTTATTTTGCAAATATTCGTGTGTGTTATTAGCTTTATTTCACCATATATTTGACTAATCATAAGAAAGCGACTAAAAGCCAGTTTTCTTTTTTTCTTTGAAACAGCCTGGCAGGGAGAATGGTGTCCGTTTACTGAGTGGGTTGCAGTAGAAGCGCGTGAAAATTGACGACCCTTTAGCTAAACACGGGAAAAAGATATCGAAGAGCTTCAATCAATCCACCTTAATCTACAAATCACACTATACGCCTTGACAAGCTGGAACTGGGTCGTCTTCGACATGCAATGTTTATTTCTCCAGCGTCCACAGCTAATGTAATCTCCTGTAGAGGCCATCTCAACTATATAAGATGAATATACTTTAAAGGAAACATTGATTCTTTGTTGAATCTATGAAAGAGTTCCAACATTAAAAAAATTGCTTACGAGAGAAATGTGAATGAAAATGTATATATTACCACGTAGTTGTGACGGTTAAGAAAACAGTCGTAAAACTGTGTATGACGAAACTGGTTGTTTATTGGGCGAACATGTGCCCACAAAAGCAAGCTACACTCAAAGCACAACGATAGCGGCGAACACAGTCGGCGATCGTCGAAAATCTCATCAGCGGTGAAACGCGTCGGCTTTTATACCTGAGTCATCGAAGGTTTCAGATTAATCCCTGATGCCCGCGTATCTTCCAGAAAGTTCTAGACAATTCGCGTCGGTCATACGATCAGATAACATAAGCGTCGGTGAAAACAGGCAACGGAAAGAAGCATCGATAACGTTCCAGAAACTTCCGATACAGGCGCGTCCTGCGCCGAGCGATAACGTTTAACATTTGTTAGCCGGTGGAAAGCGGCCACCGGTGAAAGATAAACATGTATACGTGTCAATATGCTATAACCTTTGTTATGCAGATAAAGGCAATCAGGAAAGCGAAGTTCAGTTTCGCTGTTCGGCGAACTGAATGCTTAATTTCCCAGTGTTTGACAAAAAAGCTAGTGTGCAATAATATCACTCGATAAACTTGGCCCAAGGCCTCGCATGTAGACGGTTCATTGCAGTGGAGTGTAATCTCAGCTGAGCAAATGTTCGAGCTCTTCACCTTGTTTGCTGAGCTCAACCAGCGTAGGGGTGCAAAACAACTCGAACATACGAACTCGTCTAACAACGTACTCATCGTACTTGGTTAATTTAATTTAATTGTGCGTAAAGAAAAAAAAAAAGAAACACAAGAAAACACTGCTGTAGTATGTTTTAACGCAGTGGCCAGTCGGCACCACGTCTGTCGTTACGCACTTCATTGATCTATGGAACCGAGACGCGCTTAAGCGTTCCTAGACAGTAAAGCCGAAAAGACTAGCAAAATCAACGGTGCCAGAAACCAAACGAAGACTCCCATTCGCTTGCAGATGTTTGTTTCAAATTTTATTTCTGAGTTTCGCTATTGCAAGCTTCACGGCAAAGTCTTTTCCTGTAGTATTTCAGTTGTCATTTGTGACCCGCATCAGTTCTCACCCTCTGACACGAAGTAAGTTGGGCACAACGAACTAAGTTGAGCACAAAATTCGTATTTCAAACTTGCGCTTTGCTGGTTTATTTATTTTTTTACGTTTACCATGGCGGATAAATTTTTGCTGTAAACAATGAACGATGACGTACCGGATCTGGGCGTCGGTTTCGCATGCTTCCGCAATGAGAAAACATTGCACTCCCGTGTTGCTCTGCAGTGTTTACACTCGAGCCCAAATCGCAGGCACTTTGTTACCGTAAGAATGGACGTGCTTACTTCCTGGCCAGTGGGGCGCCACATTTTCCACGCCATTCTTCAGTTTGACTGAGGACCCGAATGGCGCTATCGCAAGTCCTTGAGTTCTAGACGGCGCCAGAATATGGCTTATATTTGTGTGGCTGGAAGCAGAAATGTTTTGTTGCTTACGTATGCGCCAGACCTGTGCACGATTCACATCCAGTATGTGAAAGGCTAACCTCAGGAATTACATTCTTTTTTTTTCAAGGGGCGAGAGAGTAGAAAAAAAGGGAAGCAAAGTACGTTGCACCTCTTTTGTTTGATCCGCCGTGGCGAAAATAGAAAGATTGATTGTCACTTACAGTTGTTTTTTTGTGCGCATTTATGTGTACGAAAGACTAAAAGATTGCAGAAATCTGCTGTGAAATTTGCTTGTAGTTATACTTTAACATATTTATAAACAAAACATAATGCAGTGGTTTTGAGCGTTACACGCTGTGGTGGCTTAGCGGCTAGGGTGTTTCGCGGCTGTAAGTACGAGGTCGCTGGATTACAAAGCGGGGGTACAAAGAAGAAAGACCTATGGAAATGGCAGGGTGAAAAGGGAGGCCAAGAACAAAAGGACAAAGTCAAGATAAAAACGAACGTATGAATGGGTGGAAGATGTTAACGCAAATAAAGAGGTTTTCTAAATGTTAGTGGAGGACAAATATAAACCACAGACGGGCAATCAGGAGAAGAAGCCGAAATTGGTGCATGCGGAGATGTGACGAAGAAGCGGTAGCAAGACGAGAAGCATAGACGGAACCAGGTCAGTGGGCTTTGAAGCAAGGACGTGTATTAAATGAGGTGTAGTTCAAGTAAGCTACAAGAATACCTAAACAATCTTACCAAAATTTAAAATGAACATCAACATTGAACAGCAAAGACGGCGAAATAAAACCATATTGCCAGGCAGACAGAGACCGCATGTGGAGTCATTGGATCTTTGGTTTTTGTACGTCCTTAGTTGTTGCAGAAAGAGGAGAAGAGTACTTTTATCTAATGAGGCTGACGAAAGTCTTGATCCAAGTAAGTGCATCCAAGTGTGTACTCATGGAAGTTCCTTCGAAGCGAGTAGGCTGGCAATGGTATTTCAGATTTCTTGCTTAGCGTGATGACTATACATACCTTAACAGCAGCAATCATAGCGATGGCAGCTCCTGGCTCGGCCGCAGGCGGTGCTTCGCTCAAACCGCAACACGAAAGGCATTGTATCCACCGGTAAAATTGGGTACAGACGTTACCCGGCCTGGGTGCCCGACTTCCTTACGGGTTTGGAAGAGGCCTCGCAAACTTTTCCTCGCAAACATCAACTTCCTCTTTGAAACAACCTTCTGTTTTCAAACGTGAAAACTTGCAACGCTAACCTTCCACAGTTTCCGGTAACGAGGCTTAAAAAATAATCCCTGTTTTCACTTGCGGGTGGCAGTGCCTCACTGCTTTGAACACCGCATGCTTCTAGAAATGAATGTAATTTTTTTATCTGTCAATATTTCCCCACCAAATATTGAGCGTATCTGTCTCTTACAGTCGTCTGATTGGCAAAGACGAAACAAGGAGCACCAGCAAATGTATCAACATTAAAAAAAATCACGAAGAAAGTAGGCTCACTTCAAAGACCTAAAGGTGTGGAGTAGAGTCTCCCAAAACTGTACAGTGCATTACGAGCGCTGCTTGCTGTAGTGGAGGGTTCCGAAATAACTGTGAAAATTAGGGGTTCTTTACCATGAATCTTAACCAAAATACACAAGTGATATTGCATTTCGCCCCAGTCAAAATGCCATAGCGGCGTCTGAGAATGCGATCCGGGACTTCGTGATTTCGTATACTATACACTAATTTAACATTCCACAAAACATAAAGAAACTGGAATTGTACAAACATAAAGCATGCACGCAAAAAAGACTAGGGGAAAGGAGATAGTGGGGGTGACGTACGTTGGTATTGCACACTTTATTTCTAATTCGGCTCGTGGACCACCCTTGGCCCAGTTGTATATATATATATATATATATATATATATATATATATATTGTACTGGAGATTATCGGTCCCGGCACGGTGTAGTGTCAAAGAGGAAGTCAATGAACTAGTAGTGCGCGCTCGATCGGTTTCCAGCTGAGACTGCTCCGTCTTCTTGTACTTCGGTCAGACGCCCTGTGGACTTAAAAGAACATCCCGTGACATTTGGTGGAAGTGCTGGGTTCCCGTCTTCCCCAACCTGGAGCTCCGCAGCCGTACGTTGCCATCTACGGCCAAAATGACCGATGACGCCCTTGGCGTACTCCGGACAACCGCCCTATCTGTTTCGCATGCGGTATTCCGGGACATGTTGCGCGTTTCTGTCGCCGCCGTAGACTTTATTTTCGTCGTGACGCGCCGAACCTCGGCTACCTTCCCCAAGAGCCTTCGCATCGTTCTATCCCTGATCCCTCGGACTCGTATTCTCGTCGCGCCGCCTTCAACTCTCGTCGGTCTCCTTCTCCTCGCCGCCGTTCCCTTTCACCCATGCTTCGCTGTTCCAGCTCTGGTCAGGAGGAAAACTGACAGCCGCAGTTCCCGAGGCAAGAACTGCGCCATCGTCGAAATTTTCAAGGCCTCGATCATCTTTCTCCTCCTAACGAAATCGCAGTATTTGTCGAAAGCGTCGCGACAACAGCTCTTGTCGATACAGGGGCTGCCGTTTCTGTCATAAGTGAAGACATCTGCCGCAAACTTAAGAAAGTGACGATTCCTGTACCAGATATTTCCCTACGCACGGCAAGCTCGCAGCAAGTCAAGCCTTCGGGCGCATGTACCGCTCGTGTTATGATTCAGGGTGAGCTATATTCTGTAGAATTCGTCGTTCTATGCCGTGATTCGCATGACGTTATTCTGTGTTGGGACTTTCTTTCCGTGCATCATGCTGTTGTCGACTGCGCTCGCGCGCAGCTGGCTTTGTCTCCGTTCTGTGACACTACCGTCGACCTCCCGAACCATTCTCCTAAAGTGGTCGTCACCGCTGACGTCATTATCTCTTCTTTTTCTGCTGCCTTGGTGCCCGTCTCTTGTGACTCTGCCCCCGCCACGACAGCTCTTTTTACACCATCTGAAGATTGTGCGCGTCGACGGAACCTTCTACTCCGGTTTGCAGTCGTCACACTCACCGATGGTTCCGCTGCCATTTATGCGTGCAATCCATTTCCCTGTCCTTCAACTCTCTTACATGGTGAATGTGTGGGGCGTCTCGACACTCTTGACGTCATTAGACCATTTGACTTACCTTCCGATAGGTCGCCACGGTACGCCGAAACATCTGCGCTGCCGGCGTCCACCGCGAAAGACGTCGCTTGCTTCCCTTTTCGCCACCTCATTCTGCGACACGGTGCACCACGTGAATTATTAAGTGACCGTGGGCGCGTGTTTCTCTCCAATGTCATCGCGGCCCTGCTAAAGGAGTGCAACATCATTCACCGCACCGCTTCCACCTACCATCCACAAACTACCGGCATGACGGAACGTTTCAATCGCACGCTTGGCGACATGCTTGCGATGTATGTGTCTGGCGATCACTCCAATCGGGATCGGGTTCTTCCATTTGTCACTTACGCCTATAACTCTGCCCCGCAAACTATCACCGGCTTCTCTCCTTTCTTTCTTCTCTATGGCCGCGAACCTTCCTGCCTCCTGGACATCATTCTCACCTATCGTCCTGACGCTTCTGAAGTGAAACCTGTTTCGGAAGCGGCTGCTTATGCTGAAGAATGTCGCTAACTAGCCCGCTCGTTCACCACCCAAGATCAGTGGCGCCAAAAAATCACACCATGACGCATCCGCTTCTAGTGCCCGCTATCCCCCCGGAATGCTTGTTTGGCTTCGGGTCCCGGCTACTCCCCGGCCAATCCACTAAGTTTTAGTCAAACTAGCACGGTCCCTACCACGTACTGCAGCAAGCATCACCCGTGAACTATGTCATCGAGCCGCTCGCGCCGTCTTCTGATCGCCGTTGCCGAGGGCGCGAAATAGTTCATGTAGCACGGCTTAAACCATGTTACGACCCACCGATGCTGTCTTTTCCTTATATCGCCAGGATGGCTTCTTTCTTTGCGGGGGGTGATTGTACTGGAGATATCGGTGCCGGCACGGTGAAGTGTGAAAGAGGAAGTCGACGAACTAGTAGTGCGCGCTCGATCGGTTTCCAGCTGAGACTGCTCCGTCTTCTTGTACTTCGGTCAGACGCCCTGTGGACTTAAAAGAACATCCCGTGACAATATATATATATACAATCAACTTTTATTAAAATAACGCGTCTGCATACCTCTTCACTGTGTTGAGGCAAAACTTGAGAATAATCGAATATGATAAGCGTCAAAGAGTAGACTAAGCTCGCATGAAATTGAAACTGGGAAAGAAAGTGAGAACACAGCGATGGATTCTCGTCCGCATTGCCGTCGCAGTGCCGCATAGAAATCGAGCCAATTGCGTGGGTGCCGCAATATAGGTTATGAGAACGAAGGACAAAGAGTGTACTCCGGACACTCGTAAAACGAGATGCCATAGGAAGCAGGCAGTAAAGAGAGATAGAGCGCAGAAAGAAAGAAGACAACAATGTAGGTGCGCTGCTGGGATGATCGGCAACCCAGGCGATTACGCCATTCTCCAGTGTCATCGCTCATATCTCCAGATCTTCACTCAGGTTGGTTTCCATCTCGAGAAAGAGAAGTGGCCTGAGTTGTCATACTTGTCTTTTTGTCCAGTTGTCATATTGCCGTTGTTGCGATCTGCTTGGGGGCCCAAGGACAGATGTGTGTCACTGCTTAATTTAGGTCTGGTGGCGGGTGCAGCACTCTATAAGCGTCCTCCTCTACTATACTCTTTTCACCACTGTCGTTTTCATTGTGCGCACAGAGAACGTGCTCTGCCGGTGGATCCTTGATTCCACTCAGAGGTCCTCCTTATAAACGACAAAAATTAAAGATAGGACACTGAGAAGTTTAGCGTTATCACTTACCTTTCGCCAAAGAGCAAGGAAATAAAAAAAAACTGATATAAAATACACTTTCATTGTTCTCAATGCTATAGCAGAGACTACAAGTGAATCGGCAGACCGAAGAGATTGGTTTTGTTCTTCGGTTAACGAAATATAGAGCCCTTCGTGCTTCCTTGTCTTTCTGCAAGTAAAATATATCTCTTGTTATCGTACCAGTCATTCCAGGGCTTGTCGTATGTCTTTAGAAGCGCCATATTCTAAGATATACTTGTCCAAGACAGGCATATTGTTTGCAGCCGCGCTGAAGAAATACGTTTCTTGGCGGCCTACTGGAGTGTAGAGGCTTAAAGAGAAGTAAACCTTTAAAAATTACACGACACAAGAAAGAACACACCCCATGACTTGTTCTTGTGTCTGTTGTTACGCTCTGCAACCAACCTAGCCAACAGCGCTTAGGGGGTTTTGATGCGGAGAATGAGGTCGCGGGTGAAATAGATAGTGATGGCGGCCGCGTTTCAATAGGGACGGAATGAAATAGGCTTGTGTAGTGCAATTTTTAGCAACTGTAGCAATTGTAGCCTTTGTAGAGATTGCTACGATTGGGTAGGTGTGTGATTTTCCATTTAAGATCAATGTAGGTGCGAGTTCAAATGAGTACCTCAAGTTTTGTAAATGAATCAAGATGCCCCCCCTCTGGCGTAACTCACAGCCCAATTGTTTGTTCGTGCCGTCAGACTCCCTTCTTATACAAATAAAATAAATGTTTACTCTATGGTATGATGGGGTAAATAATTTTACATGTCGGATCGTTAGCAATGTTAAAAAGAACGCCGAATTCATTTTCGACGAACCATTTCTCCTAATTCATTGATTCGAAACTTACATCTCAACATGCAACAAGCAGCTTCACCGTTGAACATTTCGCCTACTTGAAAATTTTTTGCGGGGTACATGTGTCTAACAAGTACGGCCACTTGAAAGTAATTTGGGTCATGCCCTTCTCCTTACCCAATGAGGTAACATACATAATGAATGCACATTCAGTGATACACTATATATTTACTCACTGCAGTAGGACTTCAAAGGATTGGGTATTGAAGCTGGGTACTTCAGTTGGAAACCGCTAGGGATCAAGAGTAAATTGCAAGTGAAACCACTTGAAAAATTGCCGCAACAATGCCAAACACTTGGTGAAACTAAACCTGCATTTATCTCATGGAACATTCGCAATTATTCTCAACGATCGTCCGTTCTGAAGCTGACATCGTGAACTTCTCGAGATTCTCGTGAATGTCGCAGATATTCACAGCTAATTGTCATGTACATTCGTTTTTGATAACCCAAAGTGTCCAAGCCTTCGTTAAATTTATAATGATGAACGGAAAAAAAGATCAAAGAGACGTCGATACCTTATGGAGCCAATGGCTTCGCCATAAAGTACAGACTTAAAATGCTATTTTATCCTTATATCACTACGAAAACGTTGATTCAGTGAAAATTTGAAGCTTTTTGTACGCAAATGCGAAATTCTGTCCACCCTTGTTTTGTTTAGCATTAGTATGAAAATAATCAAACAAAAAGGAGAATTTCAGCAGATCGCGCTGGGTCTTCCGCAAGGTATTTGTATAATATACAGCCCTAAAACATTTTCTTGCCGGAACTTTTTTGGACAAAATACCTATATTGACAATATTTTTGCCCTCAGTATGGTGCAACATCTATCAAGCACAGAAAGAGTGCTCCAGGAGAGTAAGCGTTCACCAAATTGGCCCTTACAGTTTGAGAGCAGCGAAAGGCTAACAGAGCTTCCGTGATATATGTCTTAAAAGAAAATAGAAGGTAGGGACCAGGAAGCAATTTATGCGGAAATGGACAAAACAGGAGACAGTAAAGAGCAAAAAGCTGCTTCCAGGAAAAGGAGAGCGATACCAGAAAGAATACTGTTGAAAAGACCACGGAAAAGTGGTTTCACCTCGGCTGTGTGAAAGTTTCTGCAATCGTCGATCTCAGTACTTTTACTTTTCTTAGGGTGCCTGGGTCAGGTTTTGTGTGTGTGTTTATTTTAATAGTTTCTCATCGCGGTTCACTTTCTAGAGGGAAACTATCAACGGTTCGACCGCAAGCGTTGTTTTTGTGGTGTTTGAGTTATGCTTTTGCTGCCAGGTTGCAAAGTGGTGGCTGTTGAAAGGCAAGCAATATTTTGTGCAACAAGACGCAAGTCTGCCCTCCTTCCCTTCATTCACCTCTTTAGAGGCTACGCATACAGTGAAACCAAGGTTGTTGCAAAGAAGTAGCAGCAGCTACCACTTTCTTACGTTTTATGTAATTAAAACAGGTAACACATGGACAATAAAAACTCGATGTGGTAGCGCAGTGCCTATACCGGGTCTCGCGGCTTAAAACGAGGTCGTTGCCTTGATTTCTCGCCTCATTCTGGTGAAGACGCTTTGCAATAATGCTGGTGAATTTAGGCTTAGATAAACGTGGAAGAAATCTAGGTGGTGGAAATTGATTCAGAGAACCCAACTGCGGTGCTTTTTACAAACCGCATGTTCTGTTGAGACGCTAAGAAGAACCTGTACCGTGGGGCCAATTTCAATTGTGGGCTTTTACGTTACAAAACGTGATATGATTATGAGGCACGCTGTGGGCGGTGGCCTGCAGCATAATTTTGACTACCAGGGATTCTTCAGCGCTTACACCCAAATCTAAGTAGCACGAGAACTTTTACATTTTGCCCTCATCCAGTTGCGGCCACCGTGGCCGAGATCAAACCTGTGACATCAACCTCAGCAGCTCAACGCCATAACTACTGGGCCACTGGGTCATCATGACCGGTTCCGTGCAAACCCAAAATGAGCTATTTAAGCACACGTGAAAGGCTGGGACACTCATTACACGGTATCACACAAATTCCATAACGTTGGTCAGGGTATTACAAGATATATAGGATCAAAGCTTACAAATCCAGAGCTCCTCACCAAAGATAAATATCTCTATTTGGTAAGATGCATCTGTTAGAGCATATAAACGTAAAATTTTCTATATGAATGTTTAGAACTTACATGAAAACGGTATTAAGCTTATGAGTGCTCTGCGAAATTGATACTCCCAAGCTATTGGTGTATTTGAGAGCATAGTGTAGTACATGAATTTTCTATGGTTCAGGCCACCGCAATGTAGCACTTTACAGAATTGTGATATCAGTTTCCATCGCTGAGTTACAGAAATGCAAACTTGGTACTTTAAGTTTCCTAAGGTTTGCAATCTTTAGTAATGGCTCGAAAAACTGATGACATAAATGAAAAAAAAAATATCTGCTTGTTACAGTCACAAAATTTTAACAGTTTCCTTTAAATAAGTGATATTTCTTCATATGTAGCACAGCGGATGCCAGAAAAATGATTTCTCCGTTCCCATGCATTTCATAAGAGCTCCTGTCGTAACGCTTCCTCTTAAATCCACGATTTTTATGTTTGAGTCCATTTGCGGCTTAAGAAAACGTAATAGCTAACTGTTTTTTTCTTACCTTCTTCTAAAGATTCGCGGCAAGTTTGTTCTGAGAACTCGAAAATCTCTCCCGGGTTGTCACCTTGAATGCTATGCGTCAAGCCGTTGAAATGTAAATCAATGTTTTACGTTCTAATGTTCTCTTTCTAGTGTTAACACATAATACCGCTGTGTGTCGTTCACTGCAACAAACTCGTTTTTTTCTACGCATACTTCGTCTACAATTGTATAGGATTGCATATGCACAAAACTTCATATATTAAGATAACAAGGTGGAGCCACTGCCGCATCGCTTTGTAGAATCTCGTTTATATCATGTCCCTAAAAAACGTATTCGCTTGCAATTATGAAGTTATTTCGCCCATAAAGCTCAGCTTTTGGACGTACTTCTATCCGAAAGTGGACAGGAAATTTTGCTTTGTGCTTTTATTCTGCAGTATGTAGAATCGGCACCGCTGAAAATTTCTTATCGTTGAATCCCGCGCTGCTTGTTGCCCGCGTGTTTCTTATTTCTTGAACAGGTTCTCGTAATTTCTTTATGAGAGAGCGAGAGCTTGTGTAGGAAGAGGTGTAAGCAGTATTTCTCACACCAGTCATGCATTTTTTATTTCGTAGTTTTGATTTCTTGGATTGTACAGGATATACGCGTTATGAACACCATTATACGCGTTATGAACTGTATTCACCGAAGTAATAACCACGTGCGAGGGCAGACGACGTAACCGTTTCCATGACTTAGGTTAGCCCACATAGCTAACTTGCGTGGCCGAGATCTTGCTAACAGTTTAGCGAGGAATGTGTTCTGAGGAAGTATTTTTGAGGTGTAAAATACAAATTTAGAAAACGCAAACAATCCCGCCACATTCATTCAGAGTAGAAACTGCATGAAACAAGCCTGAACCGAAAGCAAACTGAAACCGCAGATGGCCAACCAGTGAAAACGGTAATGTTCGGCACGTCCAGCGTTGATTAGACGTGACACCAGTGATTCTGTAGCCGTACATTGTTGACATTCTGAATTCGGATTGCCACTTTATCACAATTTTGGCATGACCCCGTACTGACCGCCCCTCTTATATGCCGATACATGCATACTAATTTTCCTGCCATATACCTGGACTCCTTGTTACAAAGACACATGAAACGATAGTCTAAATCGTTGGCGTATACCTGAATTAGATTTAGCTGTATTTTACCGGCCTGATTGTCTTGTCTGCGTAACATTAGAAAGTTCGCCTCGTTCAACTTTCACTAAGCGTTTCCCCATTTCTAGTTGGCGGTGGTACAGCTATTTATTGCTGGCTACTGCAGGCGCCGTCAAGTCTGAAGACTCTCCCTGCCCTCCAATTTAGTGATATCCCGCCGCGGTGGCACCAACCGTTCTTTTCTTATGCTGCCGGCATCAGCGCTTGTCATGGCCAGGCGGCATTACCCTCGGGGCACCTCGTTAACGCAGCAAAACTCGGTTTCCGTTCCGGCGGTGCAGTCACAGTTTTCGTATCTAAACGCGAAGCGCTTCGATAACGCAAACAACGACGTAGCGTTCTTCGGGTAAAGCTGACGTCTGAAACCGGCACGTAAGTTCGAGGTTTCTGGTGCGTTAAGTATGACGTTTTCCCTCCCTAAGGCCACTAGCTTGCCGTCGCACGCATTCGAAGTAACAAAGAAATTGGTTCTGACAGACTTGCAAGAGTCGCTCTGGAAACGAATAACAGTTGTTTTAGTTTCCCTGTGATTGTTTTTACTGTACGTACATGTGGATGAATCGTGAAGCGAGTTTCCCCCTTTTATTGCTAGTGCTGCTACTCCACTGCTTCTTTCTGGAAGCACTTGTAGCTTTCTGGTTAACGTTCGACATTTTTGTCACGCTTTTCAGAAATGCCGTCCTCTAAGCAAGCTCACAGGAATATTTGTCAAGCGTGCATTGTTTTGCTTCGTGCATTTTACTGTTCTTTACTGTATTATCGCTGTTATCAGGTTATTGATCTGTCCAATACGCGCTTACTCTATCCGAAATTTCTTGAATGTTGTTGCCGATTCCACAGCGCAAGAGCCTTGGCTAATCATATTGCGCTCTTAGTGCGAAGAATGCTGTACATTCTGGAATGTAGGAAATCGCAAGCTATTTTCTCACAACATATTGAGACATTTTTCAAGAGCCGTACGACAAGGTGATAATGCTGTGTTGTCCTCGGACCAATGCGTCACGCCATAGTTCAGGAAATGCCGCGCACGTGGCATCAGCACTGATGCGCGGGTGCGCTCCAAGCAGTATTGATGTCCCTCTCAAATACACGACAGCACTCGCTCTTCGTATCGCGTTTTCCTTCCGTCTCCATTAATTCACTAAACCCGTGATACCCAAAGCAAATGTTCCCTTTCATTGACCTCTAGTTTTCAAGCTTGCTCATACTTCGAGGTGAATTGATACCAAATTCATGCTCTGGTCACCGCCCTTCTACATCTGTGAAATTTGGAACCTTCAAAAGTTGCTCCACGAACGGCTCACTCGTAGAGCGATCGGTATATTTTTTGAGCTTACCAATATCTCACACTTAGAAAAGTAAGTATTTTGTTGCAGAATAAAATTAAGCGCCGCTGAATCATTTTCTTTAGCTGATCATGTATGATAAATGATAAATTATCAAAAACTGAAACTGCAACAACACATAAAACAAAAATTCAGGCAAGGCCTTCAAAAAAATCAGAAAAAGAAAGAAACGCTGTTTCAGCAACAGAGCTTAACGAGGCCGTGTATATTGACTTACCTGTTTTGCATAAAATCTATATTTAGTGAATTATCCTTTCCCGTGCACATCGTGCACTGCAGCTCAAAGCTAGCACCAGCAGTTCCCTTTATTCTTTTCACACTAATTTCTCAAGACAGAAAAATATCAACTTTACCTTCCACGCGCCTCAGTGCTCGAAGGGTTTCCGGTAACTGCTTTTAATGAACGTGTATCGCATGGCGTTTGACATCTTTGTGCACTGGATTTTATTACACATTCCTTCCTTTAGCTGTCTCTCAAACATCGCGCATTTATTAACGACATACTTTTTTATACAAATCTCGAGGATATTTTTTGCTGGCTAATAAATTTGTCATATTTTTCAGACATTCTTGCGCCCGGAAGGTTCTACAAGCTAGCTTCTAGCAGGAGGTTCAATTTACCCAGCCACGAATGTTAAGGTGCCCTTCATTTATTCATCAACGTAAAGACATAAGCGCGCTAAAGATCTCAACTCCTTACCGTAACAACCACTCCTCCCTAATCTTAAAACAAGTCGTGCGGAAGGTACTTGATTACAGAGATTACTATACTACCAGGAGCTTTGACATTATGAGCTGTTACTGTGGAAGCATTTTCGCTCAAGAGGCGTCTCTCTTGGAGTGCGTGAATTAATTACGTTTGATGCAGATACGATAAGATTCTCTTTGTGCTCACTCGAGGGTGGTACGCTTTCGACAGTACAGGCTGTTCAAAAAGCGAATTTGTTACATAAATAAATTCCTCTTTCGCTAAATGGCATATGGCACCAAGGCGGCCAATGATCAGTCCCAGAATTTCTATTGTGTGAACGAAGTGGCCGGTCCGAAAGAAGCATCTTGTTAAACAGCGCGAAAGCAGACGAAGGACCACAAAAAAAACTCGACAGAACCCAATAAACGCCGACTCTCTACGGTAATGCGTTTAGCGTCGAAGCGATATAGCAAACCCAAAGTACGGCCACCGTCGACGCGTGTTGTGTCTAAGGCGGTACCGCAGCGGGACTCCTTGCACGCGTTTTTCTGTGAACGCTCAGCGCCATCAGGCGGCGCCGCCGGGAAGCCTGCGCGTGGCCTCCGAAATGCATGGCGCGCCGGTGCGTGCGAACGGTGAGAAACTCATCATGCCGCTGCGTGTCGCCTCTTGTGGCGGTGTGGTGGGGG
>NC_051160.1:46579932-46667216 GCF_013339745.2 Dermacentor silvarum
TTATATTTGTACTGGAGATTATCGGTCCCGGCACCGTGTAGTGTCAAAGAGGAAGTCAATGAATAGTAATAGTGCGCGCTCGATCGGTTTCCAGCTGAGACTGCTCCGTCTTCTTGTACTTCGGTCAGACGCCCTGTGGACTTAAAAGAACATCCGTGACATTGGTGGAAGTGCTGGGTTCCCGTCTTCCCCACCTGGAGCTCCGCAGCCGTACGTTGCCATCTACGGCCAAAATGACCGATGACGCCCTTGGCGTACTCCGGACAACCGCCTATCTGTTTCGCATGCGGTATTCCGGGACATGTTGCGCGTTTCTGTCGCCGCCGTAGACTTTATTTTCGTCGTGACGCGCCGAACCTCGGTACCTTCCCAAGAGCCTTCGCATCGTTCTATCCCTGATCCCTCGGACTCGCATTCTCGTCGCGCCGCCTTCAACTCTCGTCGGTCTCCTTCTCCTCGACGCCGTCCCCTTTCACCCATGCTTCGCTGCTCCAGCTCTGGTCAGGAGGAAAACTGACAGCCGCAGTTCCCGAGGCAAGAACTGCGCCATCGTCGAACTATTCAAGGTCTCATCTTTCTCTTCCTAACGAAATTGCCGTATGTGTCGAAAGCGTCGCGACAACAGCTCTTGTCGATACAGGGGCTGCCGTTTCTGTCATAAGTGAAGACATCTGCCGCAAACTTAAGAAAGTGACGATTCCTGTACCAGATATTTCCCTACGCACGGCAAGCTCGCAGCAAGTCAAGCCTTCGGGCGCATGTACCGCTCGTGTTATGATTCAGGGTGAGCTATATTCTGTAGAATTCGTTGTTCTATGCCGTGATTCGCATGACGTTATTCTGGGTTGGGACTTTCTTTCCGCGCATCATGCTGTTGTCGACTGCGCTCGCGCGCAGCTGGCTTTGTCTCCGTTCCGTGACACTACCGTCGACCTCCCGAACCATTCTCCTAAAGTGGTCGTCACCGCTGACGTCATTATCTCTTCTTTTTCTGCTGCCTTGGTGCCCGTCTCTTGTGACTCTGCCCCCGCCACGACAGCTCTTTTTACACCATCTGAAGATTGTGCGCGTCGACGGAACCTTCTACCGGTTTGCAGGCGTCACACTCACCGATGGTTCCGCTGCCATTTATGCGTGCAATCCATTTCCTGTCCTTCAACTCTCTTAAATGGTGAATGTGTGGGGCGTCTCGACACTCTTGACGTCATTAGACCATTTGACTTACCTTCCGATAGGTCGCCACGGTACGCCGAAACATCTGCGCTGCCGGCGTCCACCGCGAAAGACGTCGCTTGCTTCCTTTTTCGCCACCTCATTCTGCGACACGGTGCACCACGTGAATTATTAAGTGACCGTGGGCGCGTGTTTCTCTCCAATGTCATCGCGGCCCTGCTAAAGGAGTGCAAGATCATTCACCGCACCGCTTCCGCCTACCATCCACAAACTACCGGCATGACTCTACGTTTCAATCGCACGCTTGGCGACATGCTTGCGATGTATGTGTCTGGCGATCACTCCAATTGCGATCGGGTTTTTCTATTTGTCACTTACGCCTATAACTCTGCCCCGCAAACTACCACCGGCTTCTCTCCTTTCTTTCTTCTCTATGGCCGAGAACCTTCCTGCCTCTTGGACACCATTCTCACCTACCGTCCTGACGCTTCTGAAGTGACACCTGTTTCAGAACCGGCTGCTTATGCTGAAGAATGTCGCTAACTAGCCCGCTCCTTCATCACCCAAGATCAGTGGCGCCAAAAAATCACACCATGACGCATCCGCTTCTAGTGCCCGCTATCCCCCCGGAATGCTTGTTTGGCTTCGGGTCCCGGCTACTCCCCGGCCAATCCACTAAGTTTTAGTCAAACTAGCACGGTCCCTACCACGTACTGCAGCAAGCATCACCCGTGAACTATGTCATCAAGCCGCTCGCGCCGTCTTCTGATCGCCGTTGCCGAGGGCGCGAAATAGTTCATGTAGCACGGCTTAAACCATGTTACGACCCACCGATGCTGTCTTTTCCTTATATCGCCAGGATGGCTTCTTTCTTTGCGGGGGTGATTGTACTGGAGATATCGGTGCCGGCACGGTGAAGTGTGAAAGAGGAAGTCAACGAACTAGTAGTGCGCGCTCGATCGGTTTCCAGCTGAGACTGCTCCGTCTTCTTGTGCTTCGGTCAGACGCCCTGTGGACTTAAAAGAACATCCCGTGACAATATATATATATATATATATATATATATATATATATATATATATATATATATATACAATCAACTTTAATTAAAATAACGCGTCTGCATACCTCTTCACTGTGTTGAGGCAAAACTTGAGAATAATCGATTATGATAAGCGTCAAAGAGTAGACTAAGCTCGCATGAAATTGAAACTGGGAAAGAAAGTGAGAACACAGCGATGGATTCTCGTCCGCATTTCCGTCGCAGTGCCGCATAGAAATCGAGCCAATTGCGTGGGTGCCGCAATATAGGTTATGAGAACGAAGGACAAAGAGTGTACTCCGGACACTCGTAAAACGAGATGCCATAGGAAGCAGGCAGTAAAGAGAGATAGAGCGCAGAAAGAAAGAAGACAACAATGTAGGTGCGCTGGCTGGGATGATCGGCAACCACATGGCGATTACGCCATTCTCCAGTGTCATCGCTCATATCTCCAGATCTTCACTCAGGTTGGTTTCCATCTCGAGAAAGAGAAGTGGCCCTGAGTTGTCATACTTGTCTTTTTGTCCAGTTGTCATATTGCCGTTGTTGCGATCTGCTTGGGGGCCCAAGGACAGATGTGTGTCACTGCTTACTTTAGGTCTGGTGGCGGGTGCAGCACTCTATAAGCGTCCTCCTCTACTATACTCTTTTCACCACTGTCGTTTTCATTGTGCGCACAGAGAACGTGCTCTGCCGGTGATCCTTGATTCCACTCAGAGGTCCTCCTTATAAACGACAAAAATTAAAGATAGGACACTGAGAAGTTAGCGTTATCACTTACCTTTCGCCAAAGAGCAAGGAAATAAAAAAAAACTGATATAAATACACTTTCATTGTTCTCAATGCTATAGCAGAGACTACACGTGAATCGGCAGACCGAAGAGATTGGTTTTGTGCTTCGGTTAACGAAATATAGAGCCCTCGTGCTTCTTTGTCTTCCTGCAAGTAAAATATATCTCTTGTTGTCGTACCAGTCATTCCAGGGCTTGTCGTATGTCTTTAGAAGCGCCATATTCTAAGATATACTTGTCCAAGACAGGCATTATTGTTTGCAGCCGCGCTGAAGAAATACGTTTCTTGGCGGCCTACTGGAGTGTAGAGGCTTAAAGAGAAGTAAACCTTTAAAAATTACACGACACAAGAAAGAACACACCCCATGACTTGTTCTTGTGTCTGTTGTTACGCTCTGCAACCAACCTAGCCAACAGCGCTTAGGGGGTTTTGATGCGGAGAATGAGGTCGCGGGTGAAATAGATAGTGATGGCGGCCGCGTTTCAATAGGGACGGAATGAAATAGGCTTGTGTAGTGCAATTTTAGCAACTGTAGCAATTGTAGCCTTTGTAGAGATTGCTAAGATTGGGTAGGTGTCTATTTTCCATTAAGATCAATGTAGGTGCGAGTTCAAATGAGTACCTCAAGTTTTGTAAATGAATTAAGATGCCCCTCCCCCCCCCCCCCCCCCCCTCTGGCGTATCGCACAGTCCCAATTGTTTGTTCGTGCCGTCAAACTCCCTTCTTATAGAAATAAAATAAATGTTTACTCTATGGTATGATGAGTTACATAATTTTAGATGTCGGATCGTTAGTAATGTTAAAAAGAACGCCGAATTCATTTTCGACGAACCATTCTCCTAATTCATTGATTCGAAACTTACATCTCAACATGCAACAAGCAGCTTCACCGTTGAACATTTCGCCTACTTGAAAATTTTTTGCGGGGTACATGTGTCTAACAAGTACGGCCACTTGAAAGTAATTTGGGTCATGCCCTTCTCCTTACCCAATGAGGTAACATACATAATGAATGCACATTCAGTGATACACTATATATTTACTCACTGCAGTAGGACTTCAAAGGATTGGGTATTGAAGCTGGGTACTTCAGTTGGAAACCGCTAGGGATCAAGAGTAAATTGCAAGTGAAACCACTTGAAAAATTGCCGCAACAATGCCAAACACTTGGTGAAACTAAACCTGCATTTATCTCATGGAACATTCGCAATTATTCTCAACGATCGTCCGTTCTGAAGCTGACATCGTGAACTTCTCGAGATTCTCGTGAATGTTGCAGATATTCACAGCTAATTGTCATGTACATTCGTTTTTGATAACCCAAAGTGTCCAATGCCTTCGTTAAATTTATAATGATGAACGGAAAAAAAGATCAAAGAGACGTCGATACCTTATGGAGCCAATGGCTTCGCCATAAAAGTACAGACTTAAAATGCTATTTTATCCTTATATCACTACGAAAAAGTTGATTCAGTGAAAATTTGAAGCTTTTTGTACGCAAATGCGAAATTCTGTCCACCCTTGTTTTGTTTAGCATTAGTATGAAAATAATCAAACAAAAAGGATAATTTCAGCAGATCGCGCTGGGTCTTCCGCAAGGTATTTGTATAATATACAGCCCTAAAACATTTTCTTGCCGGAACTTTTTTGGACAAAATACCTATATTGACAATATTTTTGCCCTCAGTAGGGTTCAACATCTATCAAGCACATAAAGAGTGCTCCAGGAGAGTAAGCGTTCACCAAATTGGCCCTTACAGTTTGAGAGCAGCGAAAGGCTAACAGAGCTTCCGTGATATATGTCTTAAAAGAAAATAGAAGGCTAGGGACCAGGAAGCAATTTATGCGGAAATGGACAAAACAGGAGACAGTAAAGAGCAAAAAGCTGCTTCCAGGAAAAGGAGAGCGATACCAGAAAGAATACTGTTGAAAAGACCACGGAAAAGTGGTTTCACCTCGGCTGTGTGAAAGTTTCTGCAATCGTCGATCTCAGTACTTTTACTTTTCTTAGGGTGCCTGGGTCAGGTTTTGTGTGTGTGTTTATTTTAATAGTTTCTCATCGCGGTTCACTTTCTAGAGGGAAACTATCAACGGTTCGACCGCAAGCGTTGTTTTTGTGGTGTTTGAGTTATGCTTTTGCTGCCAGGTTGCAAAGTGGTGGCTGTTGAAAGGCAAGCAATATTTTGTGCAACAAGACGCAAGTCTGCCCTCCTTCCTTCATTCACCTCTTTAGAGGCTATGCATACAGTGAAACCAAGGTTGTTGCAAAGTAGCAGCAGCTACCACTTTCTTACATTTTATGTAATTAAATCAGGTAACATATGGACAATAAAAACTCGATGTGGTAGCGCAGTGCCTATACGGGGTCTCGCGGCTTAAAACGAGGTCGTTGCCTTGATTTCTCGCCTCATTCTGGTGAAGACGCTTTGCAATAATGCTGGTGAATTTAGGCTTAGATAAACGTGGAAGAAATCTAGGTGGTGGAAATTGATTCAGAGAACCCAACTGCGGTGCTTTTTACAAACCGCATGTTCTGTTGAGACGCTAAGAAGAACCTGTACCGTGGGGCCAATTTCAATTGTGGGCTTTTACGTTACAAAACGTGATATGATTATGAGGCACGCTGTGGGCGGTGGCCTGCAGCATAATTTTGACTACCAGGGATTCTTCAGCGCTTACACCCAAATCTAAGTAGCACGAGAACTTTTACATTTTGCCCTCATCCAGTTGCGGCCACCGTGGCCGAGATCAAACCTGTGACATCAACCTCAGCAGCTCAACGCCATAACTACTGGGCCACTGGGTCACCATGACCGGTTCCGTGCAAACCCAAAATGAGCTATTTAAGCACACGTGAAAGGCTGGGACACTCATTACACGGTATCACACAAATTCCATAACGTTGGTCAGGGTATTACAAGATATATAGGATCAAAGCTTACAAATCCAGAGCTCCTCACCAAAGATAAATATGTATATTTGGTAAGATGCATCTGTTAGAGCATATAAACGTAAAATTTTCTATATGAATGTTTAGAACTTACATGAAAACGGTATTAAGCTTATGAGTGCTCTGCGAAATTGATACTCCCAAGCTATTCGGTGTATTGAGAGCATAGTGTAGTACATGAATTTTCAATGGTTCAGACCACCGCAAAGTAGCACTTTACAGAATTGTGATATCAGTTTCCATCGCTGAGTTACAGAAATGCAAACTTGGTACTTTAAGTTTCCTAAGGTTTGCAATCTTTAGTAATGGCTCGAAAAACTGATGACATAAATGAAAAAAAATATCTGCTTGTTACAGTCACAAAATTTTAACAGTTTCCTTTAAATAAGTGATATTTCTTCATATGTAGCACAGCGGATGCCAGAAAAATGATTTCTCCGTTCCCATGCATTTCATAAGAGCTCCTGTCGTAACGCTTCCTCTTAAATCCACGATTTTTATCTTTGAGTCCATTTGCGGCTTAAGAAAACGTAATAGCTAACTGCTTTTTTCTTACCTTCTTCTAAAGATTCGCGGCAAGTTTGTTCTGAGAACTCGAAAATCTCTCCCGGGTTGTCACCTTGAATGCTATGCGTCAAGCCGTTGAAATGTAAATCAATGTTTTACGTTCTAATGTTCTCTTTCTAGTGTTAACACATAATACCGCTGTGTGTTGTTCACTGCAACAAACTCGTTTTTTTCTACGAATTCTTCGTCTACAATTGTATAGGAATGCATGTGCACAAAACTTCATATATTCAGATAACAAGGTGGAGCCTCTGCCGCATCGCTTTGTAGAATCTCGTTTATATCATGTCCCTAAAAAAACTTATTCGCTTGCAATTATGAAGTTATTTTGCCCATAATGCTCAGCTTTTGGACGTACTTCTATCCCAAAGTGGAGAGGAAATTTTGCTTTGTGTTTTTATTCTGCAGTATGTAGAATCGGCACCGCTGAAAATTTCTTATCGTTGAATCCCGCGCTGCTTGTTGCCCGCGTGTTTCTTATTTCTTGAACAGGTTCTCGTAATTTCTTTATGAGAGAGCGAGAGCTTGTGTAGGAAGAGGTGTAAGCAGTATTTCTCACACCATTCATGCATTTTTTATTTCGTAGTTTTGATTTCTTGGATTGTACAGGATATACAGGTTATGAACACCATTATACGCGTTATGAACTGTATTCACCGAAGTAATAACCACGTGCGAGGGCAG
This sequence comes from Dermacentor silvarum, assembly GCF_013339745.2. Taxonomy (NCBI): domain Eukaryota; kingdom Metazoa; phylum Arthropoda; class Arachnida; order Ixodida; family Ixodidae; genus Dermacentor; species Dermacentor silvarum. Next base: position 46,587,142 of record NC_051160.1, read on the forward strand.
ACGACGTAACCGTTTCCATGACTTAGGTTAGCCCACATAGCTAACTTGCGTGGCCGAGATCTTGCTAACAGTTTAGCGAGGAATGTGTTCTGAGGAAGTATTTTTGAGGTGTAAAATACAAATTTAGAAAACGCAAACAATCCCGCCACATTCATTCAGAGTAGAAACTGCATGAAACAAGCCTGAACCGAAAGCAAACTGAAAGCCGCAGATGGCCAACCAGTGAAAACGGTAATGTTCGGCACGTCCAGCGTTGATTAGACGTGACACCAGTGATTCTGTAGCCGTACATTGTTGACATTCTGAATTCGGATTGCCACTTTATCACAATTTTGGCATGACCCCGTACTGACCCGCCCTCTTATATGCCGATACATGCATACTAATTTTCCTGCCATATACCTGGACTCCTTCTTACAAAGACACATGAAACGATAGTCTAAAGCGTTGGCGTATACCTGAATTAGATTTAGCTGTATTTTACCGGCGTGATTGTCTTGTCTGCGTAACATTAGAAAGTTCGCCTCGTTCAATTTTCACTAAGCGTTTCCCCATTTCTAGTTGGCGGTGGTACAGCTATTTATTGCTGGCTACTGCAGGCGCCGTCAAGTCTGAAGACTCTCCCTGTCCTCCAATTTAGTGATATCCCGCCGCGGTGGCACCAACCGTTCTTTTCTTATGCTGCCGGCATCAGCGCTTGTCATGGCCAGGCGGCATTACCCTCGGGGCACCTCGTTAACGCAGCAAAACTCGGTTTCCGTTCCGGCGGTGCAGTCACAGTTTTCGTATCTAAACGCGAAGCGCTTCGATAACGCAAACAACGACGTAGCGTTCTTCGGGTAAAGCTGACGTCTGAAACCGGCACGTAAGTTCGAGGTTTCTGGCGCGTTAAGTATGACGTTTTCCCTCCCTAAGGCCACTAGCTTGCCGTCGCCTGCATTCGAAGTAACAAAGAAATTGGTTCTGACAGACTTGCAAGAGTCGCTCTGGAAACGAATAACAGTTGTTTTAGTTTCCCTGTGCTTGTTTTTACTGTACATATGGCTGAATCGTGAAGCGAGTTTCCCACTTTTATTGCTAGTGCTGCTACTCCACTGCTTCTTCCTGGAAGCACTTGTAGCTTTCTGGTTAACGTTCAACATTTTTGTCACGCTTTTCAGAAATGCCATCCTCTAAGCAAGCTCACAGGAATATTCAAGCGTGCATTGTTTTGCTCCGTGCATTTTACTGTTCTTTACCGTATTATCGCTGTTATCAGGTTATTGATCTGTCCAAGACGAGCTTACTCTATCCGAAATTTCTTGAATGTTGTTGCCGATTCCATAGCGCAAGCGCCTTGGCTAATCATATTGCGCTCTTAGTGCGAAGAATGCTGTACATTCTGGAATGTAGGAAATCGCAAGCTATTTTCTCACAACATATTGAGACATTTTTCAAGAGCCGATACGACAAGGTGATAGTGCTGTGTTGTCCTCGGACCAGTGCGTCACGCCATAGCTCAGGAAATGCCGCGCACGTGGCATCAGCACTGATGCGCTGGTGCGCTCCAAGCAGTATTGATGTCCCTCTCAAATACACGACAGTACTCGCTCTTCGTATCGCGTTTTCCTTCCGTCTCCATTATTTCACTAAACCCATGATACCCAAAGCAAATGTTCCCTTTCATTGACCTCTAGTTTTCAAGCTTGCTCATACTTCGAGGTGAATTGATACCAAATTCATGCTCTGGTCATCGCCTTTCTATATCTGTGAAATTTGTAACCTTCATAAGTTGCTCCACGAACAGCTCACTCGTAGAGCGATCGGTATATTTTTTGAGCTTACCAATATCTCACACTTAGAAAAGTAAGTATTTTGTTGCAGAATAAAATTAAGCGCCGCTGAATCATTTTCTTTAGCTGATCATGTATGATAAATGATAAATTATCAAAAACTGAAACTGCAACAACACATAAAACAAAAATTCAGGCAAGGCCATTAAAAAAATCAAAAAAGGAAAGAAACGCTGTTTCAGCAACAGAGCTTAACGAGGCCGTGTATATTGACTTACCGGTTTTGCATAAAATCTTTATTTAGTGAATTATCCTTTCCCGTGCACATCGTGCACTGCAGCTCAAAGCTAGCACCAGCAGTTCCCTTTATTTTTTTCACACTAATTTCTCAAGACAGAAAAATATCAACTTTACCTTCCACGCGCCTCAGTGCTCGAAGGGTTTCCGGTAACTGCTTTTAATGAACGTGTATCGCATGGCGTTTGACATCTTTGTGCAACTGGATTTTATTACACATTCCTTCCTTTAGCTGTCTCTCAAACATCGCGCATTTATTAACGACATACTTTTTTATACAAATCTCGAGGATATTTTTTGCTGGCTAATAAATTTGTCATCTTTTTCAGACATTCTTGCGCCCGGAAGGTTCTACAAGCTAGCTTCTAGCAGGAGGTTCAATTTACCCAGCCACGAATGTTAAGGTGCCCTTCATTTATTCATCAACGTAAAAGACATAAGCGCGCTAAAGAATCTCAACTCCTTACCGTAACAACCACTCCTCCCTAATCTTAAAACAAGTCGTGCGGAAGGTACTTGATTACAGAGATTACTATACTACCAGGAGCTTTGACATTATGAGCTGTTACTGTGGAAGCATTTTCGCTCAAGAGGCGTCTCTCTTGGAGTGCGTGAATTAATTACGTTTGATGCAGATACGATAAGATTCTCTTTGTGCTCACTCGAGGGTGGTACGCTTTCGACAGTACAGGCTGTTCAAAAAAGCGAATTTGTTACATAAATAAATTCCTCTTTCGCTAAATGGCATATGGCACCAAGGCGGCCAATGATCAGTCCCAGAATTTCTATTGTGTGAACGAAGTGGCCGGTCCGAAAGAAGCATCTTGTTAAACAGCGCGAAAGCAGACGAAGGACCACAAAAAAACTCGACAGAACCCAATAAACGCCGACTCTCTACGGTAATGCGTTTAGCGTCGAAGCGATATAGCAACCCAAAGTACGGCCACCGTCGACGCGTGTTGTGTCTAAGGCGTGTACTGCAGCGGGACTCCTTGAACGCGTTTTTCTTTGAACGCTCAGCGCCATCAGGCGGCGCCGCCGGGAAGCCTGCGCGTGGCCTCCGAAATGCATGGCGCGCCGGTGCGTGCGAACGGTGAGAAACGCATCATGCAGCTGCGTGCTCCTCTTGTGGCGGTGGTGGTGGTGGGGGGGGGGGGGGTACGAAATTTATTTTAGGCAGAAAGAGGGAGGAGGAAGACCAGGCCGCAGGGAGGGCTAGGTCGGGGCTTGCGGGGCCGCAAATTTCGCCATTCACTCGGCCAGCCTGGCTTGGAGCAGATGTTTTGATGTTCGAAAGCGGGCGCGCGCTACAAGGCCTACCCGGAGGGGGGATCACATGAGGTCCGCCGGGGCGTGCTCCACTCGCGCGTTTTCTAGGCTCGGTGCGCCATCTACTGGAGCTGCCAAGAAGTCCACGCAAAGCGAACGAAACGAGATGCGTGGCGTGCCGGTGCGTGCGAACGCGGAGAATTGTTCCCTCGCTAACCGCATCCCCAGTGGCACATACTCAGTTACCCAAGTTGGCGAGACGTTCGTTAAGGAGCGGCACATGCGCAGTGCATTCATTACGCAGCTCACAAAAGCGTAGGCGTGAAGGACGCGCTCACTGAAAACAGTAACATACCCAGTGCATTTGTGCTTAAGTTTCGGGATGCTGCCCATTTACAGTGAGCCTGACGTAATAACTCGGCATAGCCGATAGTGCATGGCACCACTAGTACGTCCAGAACATTTGTTTACGCTGGGACCGGCGCACTCAACTTGGCACAGCCTAATCGAGAGCACCTTTTCTGCATCCGGAACCTTCCTGAGGGGTCGTGATTGAGTCAACTAGGGTGTCACTTACTGATCACCACTTCTTTCACTCTCTCCCTGCGTTTTTCGAAACACCGAGAGAATGAAAGATAGAAAGAAAATAACAAATAACAAATAAACGAATAACGAACAATCCGTTCGTTTGTGTGTCAACCGGTTAACTTTCCCGGCGTTTCGCAGAACACTGCCGGTGAAAAGAAACATCCGAGCCGGCCCTTCTTGGCGACTTCATGCACTGCAGTAAAAGATATCCCTACAAAAGCACGCCCATCGATACACAATTACGTCCTGCACGTGGTCCGTCTCCGGCGGGCGCGCAATACTGTCAGTCCAAAGACGGACTGCGCTTCCGATGGCAGCCTGTCGCGCAAGAGCCCACGCGTCGGGTTTCCCGCGGACCCGGAAGTGGCTTCTCTGCCACCGAGCCATGCTCATCGACACCCTAATGATGTCTTGTACGTGATTCGTTTTCAGCAGGGCGCGAGAAAGCAGCCGTTCGTGCTTCTAGGTTCAGCTGCTCTCAACGCCACCCCCTTCCGGGCGTCTGCAGACCACCTGTGCGGCATTTTACGATGCACCGGGGTGGAAACGCGGGTTCTGTGCGACCGCAGAGCTTCTCCTCACCCAGCATTGAAGTCCCGCCCCCCCTCCTCCTTGCTGGTTTCACTTCCTGCGAAGATCACAAACCGGGACTTTCGACACTCCTGAGGTATAATTGTTTTTAACCCCCCCCCCCCCCCTCCCATATGCGGTTCGTCCACATCCTTTACATGTAGCCATTTATATTAATTGGAAATATATGCAGTGGTGATCGTCGGCTACTGAGCGAGAAACCAGAAACTGGGTTAACAGCAGCAACGGTATTTCAGCCAGCCATGGTAAAGCAAAAGCACAGCACATATAGCTGGATAAGAATGTAAGCACATGAAACAAACTTCCGGAAACTGCGTTCTTCACATGTGTGGCTGAAGCACTATAATACTACTACTACTAGTACTGCTGATACTACCACTACTGCTATATTATCCTAAGACCCCTTGTACAATATATTGCAAATTGCCTTCTACATTGTTTTATAAATTCACTCGGAAGTGATTACGCAAAATATTAATTCTGGGTATGAAGTACGGTTCATGCGTAGCTGCAAAGAAATGGTTTACTCATATTCTCGTCATCCGCTTTCGAGGAATTTGACATTCAATAGATCTAGACCTCTTTGTCCTCCCAGATGACCGAAAGCAACATTGAGGTGTATTTTGAAATCACTGAGATTGCGTGAAATACCGGACGCAGCAACATGGTAATTAATGTACTACACATAGTTCCACTTTAAGCAAAGAAATGATTTTCATGGCGCTAGCACCTAGCGAAATTATGTTTCTGAACGAACGCACCGGAAGTGACCCTAAGGCAACCGGAAGTTGAGGTGTCTCCGAAACCTTGAGAATAATAAAAACCCATCTAAAAGGAGGTAATGGTTCAAGTTGAGAGTTGTGTAAGATAGATAAGATATAGGAGCATAAGTTTAGTTAAGGAAAGGGCCAATTAACCGTCAGGTCTTTCTCATGATTATGATGGTTAACTATCATCATCAGCAATGGCTCAAGCATCGTGGTCTTCTTCCACAGCTGGCTCAATGGCACCCCTCGGCGCAACCGCGCGAACGCGCTCGGGCCACTGCTCACGCGTTCGTCGTCGTCGTCATCTTCCACAGCTGGCTCCGCTGCCGCTCATCATTGCAGCGTAGAATTACACTTCTCTTCTGTCGTCGCAATGGGGAGGCTGCGTTTACCGAGGTATGAGCAATTGCTTAAGGGGCATGATCCATTTATTGTTCTTGTCCTAACGCGCGTTCCGCCGGCTCGTTAGGACACGTCATCAGTTGATCCTCTGGGTGTGGTAGGAGAAGGACGTGTGTTAACCTATTGTCTAGGGACTACAGTCATTAAAGACACTTAAAGGGAACATTAAGGTTGCCTACAGTTTTTACCATAGCAAACATGTGGTGATCACGTACAGAGGTCAACACTCTTGTCTAGAACACTCATGAGAGCCAAAGCAGCCACCGAAGCTTAAGCCGATCACCAGGTTGAGAGAAATCAATGGAAACTGTAAATGTAGACCGCAACCTCACATACAGCCGATTTTGTGCCACATGCCATCTTCAGATATCTCCAGCTCAGTCCTGATAAGGGGGTTCGTTCGTTCTAGATACTTAACGATACACTAAACAATTGGTCGTGGGAGGCGCGACTCTCCGAACTGGACTTGGGATGGCATTTGGCGACCCTTGACCAGGCCCGGCGCGCCGCAATAGCCAGTGGGGCCCTGGAAGAAGGGCTCCACCCACAGTAACCAAGCACGATCTTTATTTAAATAAAGTTGTTTCTCTCTCTCTCTCGTTCGTTCTAGAGAAGGGTGTTTACCTCTGTACATGGAGGAGCAGTTTCTGGCATATAACCCTGGTATTTAAAATTTTAAAAATGTTTTCAAAGCGAGAGCTTTACTAACCTAGTCGAGCCGAGTTTCGCCGTCGCCAGCAATTTGACCTTCATTTGACTGCAGCTGCGCCGTAGCCTTGGCAACGTATCACGTGACTCGCCACGCTCAGCTTCGCCGCCGCCGCCGGCTTGGCGCATGCGCTCTCCGCAGCTAGGTTGCCACCTCACCACGTGACTCGCGCGCGCCTGGCTGAGAAGAGCGCCGCGCTCGCCTAGTCAGTGGGAGCTTGGCCATGGATGAGAGCGTGGCCGGGCGGTCTTTGAGCGTTGAGCGGGAGCGGGAGGCTTTTAGCCGTTGTCGGCAAGCGGCGTCTGACTCTGAGCACCCCGCGGATATCGCCCGGTGAGCTGCTTCACTGCAGACGGTCCGGAATGCCAAGCGCGTGAAGCTAGCGTCGAAGACTGAGGAAGAGCGAGTAGTTCGGCTCGCAAAACGCATGGACTTGTCGGCTTATAATTTATACCTGGCTTAACGATGAGTGTATACCTAATAAAATAATTACAGCTAAATCAGAGGTTAACTAAGTGAAACCAAGACTTAACCAGGCTGAAAACAAGCGTTCGCTTTGCATATCCAGGGATAGCTGAGCTGCACCGGAGCCATTTTTTAAAGTTAGTAACATAACAGTAGACAATAAAAACCACCTTGATCGATTACATCACTTAGTTGTGCCCGGGTCTAAGGAGGATATACTACTACTACTGTGTGCAAGTAATACCACGTCAACAGCAGTACGAACTGTACTCCAACTTCACTACTATTCTTACTATTAATACAGCAACAAAGCATATTGGGATTTCTGAGCCTTGTTTGAATGATTGCGGTAAATGAGAACAATGTCTAATAATTATTTTATTTACACTTTCTGTAAAATGCATTGCATGCAGCCATAAGTGTGAATCGAGGCAGAACAAGTAATTGTAGCGACTCTGTTTTAGAGGGCCGTTGTGGAAAGGCTGAATGGCTGTGGTCCTGCCAAAACGATTGTGATTTGGTTTTTCAAGTATTGCACCAAAGCAAGAGCGAGTAGGCAGTGCGAGTATGTGCGCAATAAAAGTTTTAGGTGGCTTAATCAAGTTTCATCAATTGGACTTGCCAGACCACGTTCTCAGGTTACATGATACGAAGCAGAGTTCGTAGAAGCTTTGTAATCGCTTCAGCTTTGTGCAATAGTGAGTATTACATATTCATAAACATGTATTACGGTAACTGCGTGTGAAACGAGAGGACCAATTAACTGTTAAGACGTGCGACTCATTATTTTGTTGAAATGGTTGTGAAAGTACGTGATGTGTCCAAAACGACTGACTGTCATGAAGATGGGATATCAATGTTGGATGCTTTAGCAAATTTGAAACGAGTGTGATCTGACAAACTCCTGTTCAGGCTTGTAGCCAAGCTGGAAATAATAATAAAAAAAAGCCGGGGTAGCTCAGTCAGCTAAGGCGTTGCGCTGCTGAGCACGAGGTAGCGGGATCGAATCCTGGCCGCGGCGGCCGCATTTCGATGGAGGCGAAATGCAAAAACGCCCGTGTGCTTGCGTTGTAGTGTACGTTAAAGAACTCCAGGTGGTCAAAATTAATGCGGAGCCATCCACTACGGCGTGCCTCATAATCAGAACTGGTTTTGGCATGCAAAACCCCAGAAAGAAGAAGAAGAAGTGCGACTCATCGGCCAAGGAGACGTGCTTTAGTATAACAGAAAGGTGCCCTTGTTGTGAGGAGAACTCCGTGAATAGCTGGCGGACATACGTGAACTAAACCCTACATCTGTGCAGCACTACAAAACTTCAGATGGTCTCGCTGAATTGGATCTGACAGCTTCTCCTCCGAGCGTCAAAGGTGGAAAATAAGCTTCAGTTGCGCAATAAACACGTGCAGACAAAGGATCTCCTTCACGACGGAGACCAAGATTGCGACACAGTGCAAACAAAAGGGCGTGCAAAGTAGCGCGAAAAAGGAGCCCCGTCTCCAGAAGACACTCGTACGTGATGTTTTCGTTGCTCTGTGGGATCACCTTCAGGAATGTACAGCGAGAACCTCGCGAACCTTCAGCGGGAGCAGAAGTGAGTCACGCACCAATGTTGGCAGAGAAGCTGTCACCCCTACAGAGGCGAGCAAAGTTCTGAGATCGTCGGTTCTCCTATAGTGTGGTGGCAGGGATCAAGGCCCCGGTGCTGCGAATCACGCGAGACTTATATATAAGCTCAGGACTCGGCTCTCGCGTTTGTTATCTTCGGTGTATATATACCGTCTAGAACAAAAGAGCGTGCAGGCTAGGGGCAATCCGAAGCGTCGGATTTTGTGTCGGACCGCAGCGGCATTTGGCTAGCCCTACAAACAGCACCGACTGCTTCCTTGCCTATCTGCTTACTACCTGTTCCGGAGCACTCTTGCTGTATGCCCACGCTGTGGGCCGATACCCGGTGGTGTCGAAAAAGTGGCCTATTGCTGCCTTTATTCCGCGCGTCGGCTGTTGTTGTTAGCGCAAGAAAAACTTTTATTGCGAGAGCAATTATATGGAAACTTCAAGCGGGAAACCGTTTTTACACTAAATAATCCTGCGCTGCCCTCGGCCAGGTTTTACATCAACTATAGGCTCAGTTTTTTCAGTTATAACGCCGAGGTTCTTCTTTTCTGTACAATATACCGGACCTGCACCACATGCACTTCACCTCTACCAAAATGCCACCTGCTCACGTTTACTCCATCCATCAACTTTACCGTCTTTCTGCTTCCGACATTTTCGACTACCCTTATCCGTTCCGTCACTTAATTGTTGCATGATACTCTGCTTTGCAGCTTCGTCGTAATCCTGAAATATGGCCCCGTAGTTTGTTAGTGACAATATACAATGATTCTGTGCTTTTTGGAAAATGTCGTTAAACCTTTGTTTGTGTCTTGTTCGCGATGCGTAATATTCTTTCTTAGCCACTGCAGAGTCTAGGGTATAAATGCATTTATTGCGCTCAAGTTGCAACAGCGCTGCCTGGCTCATCTTCGCTGAAAAGTAAGAAACGACAAAACAAGAAATAGCGATGTCGTAGTGTCCCTAGACGTTTGAAAATATTGCAGCTAATGAAGGCGACCTTGGGCTACGAAATTCGTTCGATTCGTTACAGCAATAACTTTCGGTGCGACCGGTCATTTTCGGTTCGCAGGGACTGAAAAATCAATGCGTAAACATTCCCGTAATTCACAGGTCGCCGTGCTTGACTTTTCAAAGTTTCCCAGGTGCACGTCCAAGTATGCAAAAAGGTGTGACGGAGACGGATAATGTGGCAGGGCACAACGTTAAGATAGTCGCGATTTACATAGAAAGAAAACAGGAATTGATCTTCTGAGGCAGGCTGTTCCTGTGCTGAACGTTGGTCGGCATCAATCAAAGAGCTATGATGTTCTCGTCTTACGGTACGTGCTACACTTCACTTAATCAAGTCTTTTACAAAAGGACGCCAGTGGCGAGGGAGGGGGTGAAACGTGGAAGTAAGCATGTTCATAAAAACTAACTGTAAGTTAAGAAGTTATGAGCATTAAAAGGAGTCAGGGACTTTGAGTGTTAGGGGTACACGTCTGCTTCCTCGTAATTAGTGGTAATTGAGTATGAAATCAAAAATTGAAAGTAAATGTTTGAAACCTAAACAAAGCCATAAAACAACAAGAGTATTCGGATAGCCACACACCGCTTGGGCCTTGCGAGTCGCATTCCGTCTGTAAGCCTAGCGAAGGAAGATAAAAAGTTGTTGCTGTAATGAGAATCTATCGGCTCCAACCTGACTCTTTCTTTGTTTTCCTTGATTACACAACACATAGTGCAAGCTCAATCAAGAAAAAAAAATAAGGCAGGTTAAGTGGCGTGCTTGCGAAAAAAAAAAAAAAACCAAACAAACCGGGGTCTCTTTCCGGATTTGCCGTCTCTTTTGTGCTGCCCTGCTCCGAAACACTTCTGCGATTGCATTCGATGCGACAGCCACTATGTATATAAATCAACCCATCAACGCAGAACTGTGTATACAGCCTCCCACTAACTTAAAAAAAAATGGCAGTGCCTGGAAAGCGTATCGGTATGATACCTTACTGAATTATAAACCGAAAACCACAAAGCAAAAGCATCACACAGAAATAGAGACAGCAATGAAAATGGTCCCACTGTGCGGGATGCCAGCAAGGTTCCTTGTGGTGTCCTCGGTGGATAGACTCCTGCCGGGAATGTTATCCCAAACGAGGTATCGAGGATATATCGAGTGGGAAAATTGCCGGCCATCGTGCACGGTGAAATGAGAGGCCTCCATCCAAGCACTTTCTCATCACCGAATCGCTTGAGGCATCCGAGCGCTAATGCTACGGCACACTGCTTGCTAGGCGTGCCGAGATGGATCGTGTCCGAAGCGAAGGCGACGCCATGCATTAGGCGACGTGTATAAAGTAAACAAAACACAACAGACGCGCTTCGGTGGCTACTGCAGTGTGTTTCCCTTGGCACGTGTCCATGGCGTGCTCACATTGAACAAACTGCGCTAGGTAACGTCGGGCGTTACATTTCTGGCACAATCGAGCGTTGCCTTGTTTTTCTGCGACCCGAAATTGCGTTATGATCTTCGTTTAAATGAGATTGCTATTGAGGGTCCGTATTCACAAAGCTTCCCGTTCGTAATTCTTTGCCATTGGAAAGCTGCCTACGCTAATGATATACCGGGTGTCTGAGCGAACACTTTCAAAATTTTTTAAAGGTTTCCTGTGGCAGATAGCTCAATCCCAGTTCATTAGCTGGTCTGCTGGAAGAGGCGGACATTACTTGCACAAAATATTGAAACGCATAATCGACTAATTAAGAATTCAGTTTTTTAACTAATTACCTCATGGCCCATATTGCAATTTACAAATTATAGCCGTGAAGTTCGCAAAGTGCATCCACTTGGAATGAATTCTCGGGATGACACCAGTTTCGAAATATTCCCGAAGTTTGCTGAGAAATGCAATGGCGTTCCGGTTAGTTGTGCGCTTCAATGCATACAACGCTGGTTTGATAAGAAAGTAACCGGAACGCCGATGCATTTCTCTGAAAAGTTCGGTAACTAATATCTCGAAACGGGTGTCATTCAATTAAAGAAATGATAAATAAATGGGAATGATGTCGATGAAACTACAACTGGCCGCAGGTGGGATACGAACCCATGTCAGGGCGTGGCGCCCTGAATAAACCAATCGAACGCCTGCCGAGAGCTTAATTTTGACCAGCCAAAAATAACCCGCACCGCAAGGGCGCTTGAGAGGGCTCGAAAGCGATGCGTTGAATGTGTAGTTAGATTAACAGAATGCGTAGTCTAGAGAAGAGAAACACAGTGGACATAAGTAGAGGATAAGGTGGTCTGGTGAGATGAATAAATTTGTAGGTATAGGTTGGAACTGGCCAACGCAAGATAGAAGCAAGCGGTCTGTCACCAGAAGAACGCTTTCACGCTGAAGCATGCATGAAAATGGTCTGGCAGTGGTAATAAAGATGCGGATGACCCCGAGAAATGGTGGTCAGAGAGCATTGCTGAGTGTAGCAAGGTATATACGACAATTCTAAATAAGATATCTGCCACCTGTAGTTTTGGCTAGATTAGAAAGACCACTTAGATATTTGCCACCTGTAGTTTTGGCTAGATTAGAAGGACCACTTATGACTGATTACCAAATCTTAAAGCACATCTCCTTTCGCTTCACCATCCTTTTGGTTTATCCTGTTACAACATTTAGTTTATTTATGCTCTTCCACGCTGTAGGTTTTCATAAAAAATAACTTGCCGCATATGTTTCTTGTTTTTCGCCGGTCTTCGGCGCGCAAGGCGCAAGTTGCACTAACATCGAATAAATGGGGGGTCCCGAAAGCGCTTTTCCAACACCCCCCCGCCTAAAAAAAAAAAAAAAAAAAACAAGAAGAGGTAAAGAACATAGCACAGCGATATGAAGCCCGAAGCCAGCTTTAGCACTCGGCACTTTAAACACAGCAAGAATAGGTGCTCTCGTGTCGGTACACGAAATGTGTGTAGTTTAGCGCCACACTTCTCGCCAAAGGAAACTTTCGGAACTTTGAATTCAACGTTCTGATCCTCTCCGGAACCGCTGCAAAAACTGCTCTTTGCAGGTCGTCATGTGTGAACGATCTGCACATTTTGTTTGTTTCATCTCGCTTTTTGGTTTCACGAAAATACTTATGGCAAGGAATTTCGGAAAGGACCGAGCTAAAAGGCAAGATTGAGGGCCCTCTTTCGCAGGGTGAAGCTGAAAGTTCTTGTGACGCAGACGCTACCTGCAGCTTCACTTGGATGGCTTTACCTCTTTGCGAAGAAAAATAAAGAGAGACAAAGAAAGAAAGAGGCGTACTTGGTGAAGGAGAAAAGGGAGCGTAGAACCAAAGTTTGAAAAAACCATTCATGCGGAGGTAGACTCTAATAGGTGGGTTTTCTGCTTCGTCTCAGAAAGATGACTTCTGCTGCTATAAACAAGCAATAAAGCAGCTACGTGAGTAGTTGGCCGCCATCAATGGTAAGGGTGCTGCTAAAAAAAAAACGCTGAAATTTAAAGGGCACATTTTACGATGCCGAGAGAAATACAAAAACACCTAATTTCGTACAGCTCTTTCGTTATTTTAGCGCTTCAGGCTTTTGTGATTACATCATGGGAATGCGCACGCAATGCACTCATGCACATGCAATGCTATCTTCACCTCGTCCAAGTAAGGTGATGCGAAAAAAAAAAACGAAAAAAAGCGAGCCTGCTTATAATTTTTCATTCACGATATGTAGTACTTGTGGAATAATTTTTTATCTTAATTCCAGTGTCTACCCTATTCACGAAATCAAAACCTGATGTATACTAAGCCATCGAAGAGCAAATACTTCTGCAGTGTCAAATAACAGATCATCCCTGAAAATATCTTACTGCGTGAAAAGGTCTTGCAAAAGAAAAGATAGAATAATATTAAACTTATACTCTGGCCAAGGTTATGTCTCAGCATTTCTATATAATACGAGTCAACAGAGCATGTTCATGTTCTGCAACTTCCCTTAGGTCACTCAGTGCCTATGGTGATTTGATGCTCGACATTTGGCCGAGCAGCCTTTAAACCACTGCTCTGTTTGACGCCTATTCATTTTACGGAAGAGCAGGAAATCTAATTCATCTTGATATTGCACCTCAAAGATGGGTGCTAAATGCTGGGAAATAAAAGCCGAGAACCAGTGGCTGACACTAGAGTGTTCATTCGACGGAGAACATTACTGCGAACAATGACTGATACGTCTAGACCGCGCGTAATCCCCATGATCGTTCTGTACCGAAATGCCAAGCAATATTATTATAAGAATGCGTTTACTTGTTCATGGAGGCACGCAACGCTTGCCGTGACTATCTAGTCCTCATCACTGTCACTTTCGCCGTTGATGAAGTTCTGTTCGGCAGCACACTCAATACAGTCTTCCTGAGTGCCATGCATGGCGTTATATTGCCCGTGCGTTCAAAGATATTTCGCAATTTGTCATAAAGCACTGCATGATGCGGGGAGTGTCTTCGACCACTTGCTTTCTTATAACTTTTTGAGTAACTGAAACACCAATGCATTTCTCCGCGAAGTTCAGGAATTATTATCTCGAAACTGCTGTCATCCTGAGAATTGGTTCCAAGTGGATCCGCCTTGCGAACTCCACGGCTAGAATTTGTAAATTGCAATGTGAAACGTACGCTAGTTAGCTTAAAACCTAATTAGTGAGCGTTGTTAATTAGTCGATATGCATTTCAATCAGCATTTCAGCCCCGTCCTGTGCTATGGCGTCGACGTACTCGTCAGGCCCTGTCTTATGCAACCGCAACCATCTGAAGACCTGAGCAGTCCTGTACCACGGCGGTTACTCCGAGATCGACACTAGTGAGCCGCGATGTTGCAATTATCAATACTTACGTTTCGTATAGGACGGTGCATATTCGACAGTTTCAGTTGTTTTAGATGCGGAGCATTTTATAGCGGCGGCCTGTCTTGCTGCGTCGTTGGCGTCAGCGTCCGTGCGCACCTCTCCTCATTCTCTCCACTCCAGCTGCGCGATAACGCCTCTCTCCCCCTCTCCACGCCATCTGTTTGATAACGCTCTTCTCCCTCCGTGTCTTCATCCGCCACCTGTGCGATAGCGCGCGCATGCGCGCCTCTCTCTCTCCTCCTCCTCTCCGCGCCAGCTGCTTATATAAACCCGGTGCATGCGCCGATACCTCAGTTGCTGCTTCGGTTTAAACTTTAGTCACGCTGCGCCGTCCGATGCGCTGAATGGACGCCAACGAATCTGTCAACGAACTGTCTGGCACATCTTCAAACAGCAGCAGCCAGTTTATTAACAGAACCGCGAGCACCTCTGAAGACAAGGGTGCGAAGAGAAGAGCTCGCGACGCAGAACGTAAACGTCGGCGACGCGCAGCGGATCCAGATTCAGTTCGCCAACGCGAAGCCAATTCGAAACGTCAGCGTCGAACAGCGGATTCCACACTTCGAGAGCGCGAAGCCGCTTCGAAACGTCAACGTCGAGCAGCGGATCCTGAGCTTCGAGAACGGGAAGCCGCGTTGGTTCGTGAACGTCGAGCAGCAGAACCTGAGATTCGGGACCGTGAAGTCCAACGTGAACGTACGAAGCGAGCGGCGGAACCCGACCTTCGAGAACGTGAGGCCGCGTTGGTTCGTGAACGTCGAGCAGCGGATCCTGAGCTTCGGCAACGTGAAGCAGCGTCGGTTCGAGAACGTCGAGCAGCAGCACGGCGTTCACGCGATTTGTTGGTGACCAACGCAAGTTAACACGTAATAAAAACGTAATAACACCAAGTAAACAACGTTAATAACACCATAATAACAACGTAATTAACGCCGCTATAACGACCGCGATGCTCCGCATCAGCCCATGGTTCCCCTCGGGAAGATGGTGTAATTTTTAAAAACTTGTTTGGCACAGCTTGTTTAGAGTTGTTTTGTTGGATGTTTTTTATTTACTAATGTTCGTTTTGTGCGTGCAACTTGTACCTGTCAATCTCCAGCCTGCAGGAATTCGCGCTGGAGTTCCTAAATAATTGCGTGGGACTTGCTCAAACAGCGCAGCCCCGCTCCTCCCCCCACCCCAACATATACAGTAAGGTATTGCAGTCGATCAGCCAGGCACGAACAACAGTGGCGCTACAGCATTCTGGGTGTCGCAGGCGCTGCCTCATTTGGTTCTGAGGATTATGCAAATTATCTGTTTGTATTGAAGTACTTGAGAACAAATACGGGTGATAAAATTTTCTTTCATTCATATGGAACGTAGACGGCAGTGAGGGCACCACCACATTTCGTCGCCTACATCTACTTGGGGCAGGAGAGGGGTTATTTGTACTCGGCTAAAGTGGTTTATTGTACTGGGCAGCGCGGGGATCTTGCACTCAGCGTTTCGGTATCAGGTCCCGTGTACAATTATTTGATTGCAAGTCGAAGCAATTACTTGACGCGCTTGAGAAAACCCAGCAGGATTTGGTTGATTTGGTAACTGGTTCATTAATTTTGGTAGGCCTGCGTCCAGATAACACCGGCTAATGCTGTAGGAAAGTGCCTGTCGTGTCAGGTTGGCTCGCAACGTGGCGTAATTAATGACCGGCTCTTCAACAACATCCGTACTCAATCAACTAGGCCTCGTGCGAGGTGGCAGCCCCCACTGAATTTCACTTCCTTCCAGTTGTAGCGTGTATCTCTGTTGCAGTGTGTCCCGTGTTTTGCCGCATATGAATGCTAATAAATAGGTCGGGGATGACAGCTTACTCTCCAAGAATGAGAGATGGTGATGCAAACTGAAATCGATTGATGATCACATTAAGGAAGCAACTGTTGCTAATGTGGATGACTTGGCCGTGAATATAAAACGTATAGAGTGTTGCGCTTGTGTATTGACGTTACCAACTCGCTTTTTGAAGAACACACAGGTAGGCCTTGTGGGTTGATGTAGTGCGATGTTAATGTGGCGGTCCGTTGAAGTTGAAGAGCGACAGCAAAGGCTCAAAGGCAAATGATGTCTGGCATATCGAACGCGGCACTGTGTCAGGTAGCGATTGAAGCCCGGTGATGGCAACATTGAATGATGCGGGGCTGACCATATGTGAGTTCAGCGAAAAGAGGCGGAGCACAAGTCGAAGAGAAAGCCACACGTAAGCCCTACACTTACAAGTGCGGTTTTATTATTATTCATTATTTATTTTTATTATTGAGGTTTACTATTCTAGCTGCATCGTGGGACCGCCTGGCAGCGAAAACGGCTACGATCGTTGTTTAAGGAATATCTGCAAAACACCAAACTAGTGTCGGAACTTGCAATTTGATTCCAGAATGAACTTTCACTTGTGAGCGTGTCGCTAGCACCGTTTGTGTCTTTGTTACGTTAGTGACATACGCAAGTTACTTGTCCCGCTAAGTGCTGCAACGGCATACTCCTTTCTCACCTCCATAATATTGTTGCTTTCTGTGACTAACTCAGTTCCAGTCCTTTGTATGGTCGCTCTTGTTTCCAAAAACACAAAATAATCTGCACCTAATGGATCGCTTCACTGCCTCGTGTTTCCTCATCTTCTCCAAGCACTCAGCCACGTTCTTGCCCACTCCGCACACGTTACACTCATTAGGCGACTCTCTAGCACAAATGGCTAGACTCTTGTTCTGCTCTTGAAATCGAGCACACGGAACTATTTTTCGTCAGTATATGTGACATTGTTTTGGTTGTTCTTCCCATGAACGGGTGGAGGGAGGGGGGACGATATACGTAGCCGTGATCTCTTTAATGCCCTCTGGACAAAGCGTCTTCTCTCGCAACTGCGCTAACGCTTTGTGCACTGTTTTACTGGTCTTCTCACCTTCCCGTCTCATCTTCTCATCTTTGCGGCAAGACTGGACGGCAACAGCACTTAGTAGGAGCAAAGGTATTCTCTTTTGCTTTGAGCTGGTGGGTTTCTGAGTAACAGGTCTACGAAAGAAACTTCAGCAATTTCGCAAATGTTTTAGTGCTGCCGTAGCAAACCATGTTAGTGGAGATATAAAAGAATTGTATGTTAAATTGTTGAGTTTCTTAGACAGGAGTAAACCTATTGGAAGTTAGTGGCAGTGGAAGTTAGTTTAAGCTGTGGTGAAACTGAAGCGCGAGACCATAAAGAGACATTATATTAAAATAACGCTGTCAGATTGGAACTATTGATGCAGCAAAAATCAAAATCCCGATGAACATTGGTACTATCAGTGAGGTTAATAAACCTTTGCACAATTTATTCACTGGACGCGTTGGCTGATTACCGTAAATATACATTTCATCCCCGAGTATTTTAATTTTATAACCACGTTTGGGATACGTTGGACGCGTACCTAATGAGACTGTCACTTTGAGTTTACTGCAATATGCAAAATTCATGCATAGCTTTGAGACAAAGTGACGCACAACCAGACTGTGGTACATGACAGATCACCATCTACATTAGCCCAAATACGTTTGCTCCTGCATCCTCCAATTCTATTGCAATATGTTGAATCATCATAAAAGCATTGCCGTTTGTGTGTTATGTTACATTAGAGGGTAAAATTTTCGCACGTTAGAAAAAATCTGCACCGCGTGAAATTTCAAAGAAAAAGACGCATGTTCATGCAAAAAACCATTCATTCCAACTGGTAGCCAAGACATCCTGGCAATATAATCGGAAACATTTGTGCAGCATGATTTACATACAATGTCTGTACTTGACGAGTTCCATTTCTTAAGCGGCAAGCCAAATCCCTGCGCAAGCACAGGTAGTCTCTACAGAAGAAGAGAATCCACACACACACACACAAAAAAAACAGACTATAAATTGTTAACGCAAGGTAATAACCAAAAATCGAAAGTATTTTTCAGCGTGTGCTGTAGAGGTTCGCAAGTTGTGTTTTTTCTTTTTTTTTTTCAGTACACTCGAAGCAATACCCTGTAACAAATGCGTGCAGGAAGGCTAAGAAATGGCGCCACCTAAGTAATTCATGACTGGCGCTGCGTTTGCCTTGAGGGTGTCCCCAAACTAATATAAAACTGATTCTCGTGCAGTGACATTGAGAAAGTGTTTACTTTGATCTCTTGTCACAGCCTGTCTGTCTCGCACATGCGAGCATACTATTCTTCCTCGCACTAAGCACGCAGCGTTAGTAAAATGAACAAAACAAAATATTGCGCAATGACAAACGCCTTCACTGACCGCAGGCTAAGAGACTCGGGGAGTGTAAACACTGCATGCCGGTGCTCTGTTTACACATCACCTCGTTCGCGTTCCTGCAACCGTAGGTGACCTGTCTTTTTAGCCTTAACTACGTATATTTCCAGATATTGTTATAAAATTGCAGCATCAGGCAACGAAAAAATATCAAAATGTTACTTTTTTAGCCGTTTTGTATTGTCATATTTGCTACTGAGGAAGTCTTATTTAGCGCAATGTCTTTTTTTTCAAATATTCATCAGCGACGATAGGCACCTCAGCCGCTAAGACTGACGTCTCGTATGGACAACATTGATCCGGCAGCATGAGAATTCAACGTCACCGGCTTCACCGAATTTGATCAAAATTTTCGATTCTCATTGTAGGAAAATTTACGGACGTTACAGAATACGAAACAGCTCTTTTTTTTCAACATGGTGGCCTTATCCAGCAGCCGCAGCAAGAGTTGCCATCTCATGTCACAGACGACATTAACTTTGATCTCAGAATGGCATAATTTCACGGTGGCGCATGTGTCAATATTCCGCAGCTGCTCGGCTCGGTAACGAGAATGTAATGCGCTTGAAAGCTTTTGAACTAATCTCTGCCGTTACCAGCTACTTATACAATTAGGCCACATTGCATGGCATTTTTAATTAGAGCTATGAAACTCCCGTGACGTGCCACTGCGGTTGCGGTCTAAATATAACATAAAGTGTGAAGCGTACCTGGTTCTGATACACGTTGTAAGCTTGGTTTTGATTGGTCATCTTTCATCGCAGATGTTAGAGCAGTGTCATTTATCTTATTTTAGAAAGGGATCGGCCTTCGAAAACAGTGGTGACGAGTTTGGAAGTGATTCATGTAAGCATCCATTCTTCTAGTGTACGCTAACTCTTGATGTGATAACTCTAATTTGAATTACTTTTAGAAGAAATGTTCCAGAAGTCGGCTGGTTGGCTAATGCCAACATCGACATGTGCCTAGAAGTGGTGCAACGTTTTCAGTTGGCTTCGCGTACAAATAAAATAGCAAAAAGGCTTCTCTATCGATGAGAAACACTTCCAGATGCGAGGATAGTGCACAACGCAAACATCTTTCTACCGCAGGCACTTTACCAACCAGACAGATTGTCCAATTGAAAGTGTCTTCGCGCTCGATGGCAAGGCCTAGGCCGGTTGTTCTTAAAATTCGAACGTTTCTATCTGAGAAACCCGCAGAGGTAGTCTTGATGCTGGTATAAACACATATGATGATCATGTAAACACAAACTTTGCCTTTCATGCTCGCAATGTGAAAAGCAATACCATGCATTGAAGGCCACTTGAACTTACCCAAGCCATATTGCACGGACGCACGGTGACACAAGGGCTCGTGGGCTTTCTCCCAAGTATGACATATTGCTCGAAGCGAAGCACTCTACATGGTACCATACCTCTGTTGGTGACTGGTGATGGAGGAACACGGAGATGAGGTCGGCAGACTTTTTTTCTGCTCTGAACGGCAGCGCCCATGAAATATTAATTTCCCTGCTACTTACCATCTATTTGAAGCGTCACTGCACCAAGACCACGAATGAACTCCGGTGGTCAATGCGCCCTTTTGTAGCCCAAAAAGTGAGGCTGGCCAATTAGCTTACGAAAACGACTGGTCTCGTCTCAGAATGAAGCGTGCAGAGTGTATTTGTCAATACCGCAGCAGCTGTTTCATTAAAGGGACGTATTTCGTTTACTCTGTATTGACGACGACCTACATAGCGTGTCCAATATACAAAAAAAAACAATGCGTTGAAGTTGATGGTTAGTCCTAAGATACTTTGTATTGCCCATTCAACGGAACACTGTACATTGTGTACTAATAGCCTGCATTGGTGTGGCATTGCGGCCGTTTACGTATAGATGCGCGCAAAACAGCTCTTCCCGATACACGCATGTTTCTTAGCGCAAGCTTTTTGTAGAGTGTTCCGCAGTTGCCAACGAATGGCTAACGCTGCATGCTGAAGCGTCATCTGGTAGACAGGAATATACACACTTAAGGACAATTGTGGCATTATTTTTTATGCTAACCAGAATCATAACAGACCAATAATGTCAACAATAAGGACAAAACACCGTTAAAACACTTTCTTCAACGTGCTACGAAACTAAGCTAAAGCTTACCTTATTCCTTGCTGCCGCGATCAAGTAGAACTATAGCCAGGGCGGATTCGTACGGAAGTGAGCGATGTAGGCGTTGTCATGATATACGGGCCAATGAATGCAGCCCGCAAAGCTCATCACCGAATACTGCACATGCGCACTATATACCAGAAATTGTATAGCGTGCGCAAGAGCTTGGCAGTCGGTAGGCGAAAGCCATCTATTGATACAATAACGTAGTGATTTAAAAGCTATCATGGTTTAAGCGTGAGCTCTCCTACTTGTTGATTTTCTCCCATCTGCATTACGGCGTTCAAGTTTGGAGCTCGAGCCCCAACAAAGACTAACTTGGAGCGCCTTTATGTCGTACAAAAAATATACTATTTTTATTCGATACTTGATTGTCATATGAGAACTCATCACCATTGTTCTGCAAGGATACCATCCTAACAATTACTGAAACTTGTCGTCAGCATCCCGCCGTTGAAGTTTTTTAGCGACCTTTAGTGGAACGCTACGGCCTTTCTGGCACCTTAAAACACACCTATTTTTAACTACTGTTTCCTGCATCCCACGTACCTCAAAAAAGAGTTCCAGCACATTACAGCATGCAATCGATAAAATACAAATTGACAGGAATATTGAATCTGTGTCTATATTGTGTAGGTTGTCTAAATAACACTGCAGTGTAATGCCCGACTAAAAATATGGAACCTAACTTATGGCAGAAACCTGGGCTAGTTTGATTATCGCTAACTCATGCACTTACAGTGCTATGGGAGAAGTAGGAAGATTGTGAGAGGAAAAGAGAACAGGACAGGAAGGACGCTGATCTAAAGCTAATTCTACTGGCGGAAAATCACCCACATGCCCCGCGGCAGAGGTCGAAAAGCCTAGAATTGTGGCGTTTACGCAGCGTCCTTTCTGCGCGACGTAGTATTTGCCACATGACACCACGGGGATGCTATAAACAACCCCTCTAGTGCACGCGATGAAAGTGGTGGCATGGTTTTAGAAGCATGCAGGCGTTTTGTGCGTTTTGCCAAATACGATTGGGCACATATAGGAGCCAGCTTGTCCTGTGCTAAGAACATCATGCGAACGCCGCATTTGGTGGCTGTCCTTTTGATGTGGTGGGAAAACTCATGCAATTAAGGCTCAACTACCGGTTGTTTATGCATCTGAGTCTTGAGGCCTTCTTATTTTGGTTCTCTGGACTTGAACGCATTTAGGAAGTTCTCTAGCATGTAGACAATGACCTGCTGCGGAGCGCCTGTCTTGCTCAGCCTTTTTATTTGCGCTAGGAAGCTCGGGCGTTGCCAGCCGGTGCTCGCATGAGCTACTGAGGGCTAATGTGTGCAATTGTAATTTAAAATCCCCTTTTTCGGGCAAGTTTGGTACATACAGCACATGTCTGGAACGAGTGTCTTTCATAAGCACTGTACCGCTGCTACTGTGCGGGGTTAAGGAACTTTGTCAAGTCCCTATTGCCTTTTTATTGCGATAGCAATTATATGGACACTCAAAAGCAGATTTCTGCCGTCGGCGTCGCCGTCGCCGTTGCCGTCGCCGTCGCCGTCGCCGTCGCCGCGAGGTTTCGTATGACGTCATTTGGAAATGGAATCGTCGCCGGTGGTAAGTGGTTCTTGAGGGAAAGGGAAAGGTTGGCGCTATCTTCTGCAGCCCTTGAGGGAGCACGGCTCAGCGCCGCGCGCCGAACGCTGTATGTGCGAGTGAAAGGGCGCGAGGGGCGCATCTTTCACGGGGAGTGAACGCACGGCGGAGAACAAACGCGCGTTCTGCGCCGTGCTCGCTTAAGGGCTGCAGAAGTAGGCGTCTCTTTTCTCCTTTACAATCACCATATATGTAGAGCAAACCTGCCTTCTTCAGACGAGCGAGAGGCCGTGGGGGAGGGGGAGGGAAGGGAGGCGACGTTTAGCTGCGGCACCAAGTGCCTATTTATATCAGAGGCTCCGGCAACAGTCACCAACGCCGCACGCATTTTGAGCGAACGCGGGCAAAACGCCGATGGCGTCGACAACAGTTCTGCGTGTTGCCGATGCTGCTGCATGTCCAAGTTCATGCAGCTGATAAAGCTAATATCATTACTCTCTATAGCTCTCTACAAGTTTGCTATCGCAATTGATGCTTCGCCTTTCAGGTGAAACTGCGACAACTTTTTTTTCGCGGCCCTCGTCTTAAATGTTTATTTATTTGTAGTGAACAAATGACTGAATAAAAGTATAAATATTGCCTAACTAAATAAATACCTAACTTAATAACTCACTAAATAAATAAATTAAGAAATCGCTTCCATTTCAACCTGTCCTGTCGACATGTGACAGTTAAGTGCAGTATTCTCTATTGCAAAAGCTGTGTAAGATGTTTGAAGCTGAGATAACCAAGTGGTTAGCAAGGGATAGATATTTTATTAATTTTCGACTAGGTATGACGTGTAAAGAAGCGCGGCTTTCCACCATGCTATCTTCGCGCTTGCTTAGCAATGAACTTCAGTCAACCGAGCTAATATTTGGTGTGTAAGAATACTCGCCTTAGCTGAATGACAAAACATAGGCTAAATAGGTAGATTGCAATAGGACAGAGTCCATTGTATGTGTGGTTCCATTTCTGATGGAGACAGCTTCGGGCGGAGACAGCGTTGAAGTCGTGAACTATGTCGCCTAATTTGCTGTCCCAAACAGGACAGTAGCTGAGCTTGAACGTTGATTCGCATTTCGCCGGCGCTAGGCTCGTGCAGAAGGAAATGTAGCCGGTGTTCTTTGTTCGTTCACCCAATGCCACGCAGGTTCTTTTTATTTCCTAGGTTAACATACATAGTCTTAACATACTGCAAGGAAATAAGTTTTTCTCCCACGATCAAAATACATTTACTGCAAGGACTCAAAGCTGCCTACATAACATTTCAGATAGAATGGCTTCAGTAGTGGTACAAACTCAAACACACCCATTGGCGGACGAGAATACTGTGCCCATTGTTAAACCTACACATGGGACTAGCTTGTGAGGCTACGTAGCGCTACGAGTTTTGTAACATCAAAATGCGCATTCGAATATTGCGATGACGTATCCCAAATAATGTTTGAAGTTTTTTTTTTCTTTTCTCTTAGCTGTCTGCTATTCGTAGGTTATCTGTGATTTTCTAATACAAGAAACGGCTTTTACTAGTTGATCAGTGGAAGCGTACGTCAGCTTCCTAGCACCGCTCTTTGAGGAGCCCGCAAATGGAAGCGGACATCTGCATTGACGTCCTACTTGCAAATCTTCTCTCCATGCATAAATGAGCTAGCATATGCAAGATCCTTGATATGATTTTCTGAAAAGCATGGCCCTGTTCCTTCAAGCAACATATGCTTTGATTTGTACCCATAGAAAAGAATGTACATCTCCTTATACTGCGTCTTTCTATTCAACAGTGCTTCGTGTCAGCGCAAACGGACGCCGACAAGCGACAGCCGACGAAAAGTTCAAATGCATTTTTGTCAGACAGCTGAGTACCAACCAACGTTGTTATGTAAAGTAGCTAACGTCTGAAAACTTGACAGAAATATTTCTTTTTTGTCTAAAGCTTATGCAGAATACATAAGGAGAAAGTACACTTTTTGTTTGCCTTTCCCACTTTTTTTCTGGGCACACTCTCACAAATAGCACGGTACATTCGCGTACTTGCTCAAACGCATTTCCATACATAAAGAAATATATAACGAATAAGATGTATGAACGCAATAAATAGCAGGGCTTTTCCTGTTGTTTTAACGCCCTTAACACAGGGGCAACAAGATGAATGACACGGGAGCGATGAGTAGAAAAGAAAACACACGTCAGGAAAATAGTCGACAGCCAAAGGCCCACAACACAGGTTCGTGAACGGCGAAATAGATTTCTCTGTGAGAAACCTCGAGTCCACGAGTCCACGAGCCTCGTGGACTCGAGGTCTCGAGGCTCGTGGTGCTCACGAGCCTTCGGTGCTCACCTCACAAGTCGGAATTGCTACTATATCGACCCAAGCACAGAGGCCCCAAACCAAAGGGATGGAAGCCACTCGCCGAATGCGACATCAAACTACGGACAAATGACGGAGGCTATATTCTGAGGGTGGATGCCATCCGGATTCTCGGCATGATGGTCGAGTCGAGTGGCTCTAACAACCAGACAGTGCTGCGTCTCACTAAGAAGACGGACAATGCCATCAGATTAATAAGAAGAGTGGCCAACCGGCAGCAAGGCCTCGGAGAAGACAACCTCGTGAGATTGGTGCATGCGTTCGTAATGTGTCATTCCACTTACGTCGCGGCCATGCACAACTGGCAAAGATCGGAGCGGGATAAGCTGAACGCATTAATCAGGAAGGCAATCAAGAGAGCCCTCGGCCTCCCCATATACACACACACGGAAAGCTTACGTCAACTCGGCATGCATAACACGCTCGAGGAATTGGCGGAAGCGCAGGAGAGGGCCCAGTTCGTCAGGCTATCTACCACACAAGCTGGAAGACACATCCTGCAGGAGCTGGGCGTTCCCCCCACAGTAGTCAAAACAAAGTTCTGCAGCATCCCTCGAGAGCAGCGGGACCGCATCACTGTCGCCCCGATCCCACGAAACGTCCATCCGGAACACAACGTGGGAAGACGTCGGGCGCGCGCGAAGGCCCTCCTGGAAAAGGCTCGTGAACGGGCTTCGGAGAACAGTTTTTGTAGACGCAGCTCGCTACGCCGACGGACAGGCCTTCGCTGCGGTTAGCGTAGACCATGAAAGTAAAGTAACGAACGCAATCTCGATTCGGACGACGTCCTCTGAGACCGCAGAGCAGGCTGCAATAGCGATGGCCTTATTGGACGACAAGAGGACATCAATCTACAGTGACTCGAGATCAGCCGTTCAGGCATTTGCCAAAGGAACCATATCCGAGCTGGCCCTAGGGATACTAGGAAGCAAGCAGATCAAGCCACACACAGTGATCTGGTTTCCAGCCCACATGGGACAGATCGAGGGTGCCCCGCCCAACCTCAATGAGTCGGCACACAATGCTGCGCGAGGGATTATCAGCCGCGTAGCTACGAGTACCACCGGGCAGCGTGACGTTGGGGGTACTGACTATCGGGACTCTCCTCTCTCGTACAACGAAATTACTAAGCATTTTTACTTGGCTCATAGGATCTACCCCCTCCCGCATTGTAAACTCAATAGACCTCAGGCTTTAACACTAAGGCT
The DNA here is from genome assembly GCF_013339745.2 of Dermacentor silvarum. Lineage (NCBI taxonomy): Eukaryota > Metazoa > Arthropoda > Arachnida > Ixodida > Ixodidae > Dermacentor > Dermacentor silvarum. Next base: position 46,613,137 of record NC_051160.1, read on the forward strand.
TCTACAGACGGGGGCATACCCAAACCCCCTACTTCTTCACAAAATGTACCCCGAAATTCAGACAACACATGTGCACTATGCAATGACTTAGCGAGCTTACCTCACATGCTCTGGCGGTGTCCCGCGTTACGCGGCGATGAAAGCAACAGTTCTTCACGTTGGGATGCGGTTCTACGCAGCCCCAACCTCGAAGAACAGTTATGGGCTGTCTAACGGGCCCGCGACGCGGCGGAGATGCTCGGCCTTTCTGTCCCGACGTGGTAGCGGCCCGCTGCGTTCTAGCACGCGCCCTAAAGGACACTAATAAAGTTCTTCATCCATCCATCCATCCATTGGGCATCAGGTACACGTAACATTAATTGGTGGAGGTGCGCGGTACATAGGTATGGGCGCAGGTAGTTCCCCCTCCTCCTCTACTAAAAGAAAAAAAGCCTAGCTATGTGCACTGAGACAAAAATGGTGTGCAGACTTGGGCAAGCCCAACATATGCAATGAAAAACCGAAACAATAGCTCACACACACGACAGCAGGCATATAAGGACTTATCTTACATGTAGCCCATCTGTACTATCTCGAAGGTGCGCCGGTTGCCAGCTCGATTATCTGCCGAATTACGGAGCGAAACGACAAGCAGTACTTGAATATCATCAGTGCAACAAATATAGAACTTTAAGCACACGATTTCTTTATTGACGCAACGTTTTCAGTGCCTTATGTCCCGAAGTTCGGTAGATCTTCTCGGTCGCCTTCTTGCCAAATAAGGGGCCAGTCCTTGAGCTAGTGCCATGGTAAATTGGCCTTATCCCAGAGATGGCATGATGAAAAGTAAGCCAGTCTCGGAGACGGTGTAGCCTGCAGTCGCGTGGACCACGAGGATTGCGTTGTTGTGGGGAAGGTATATAGGGGGAGGGTGCTCGCGAGTCATGGTGATTTGCCAGGCAGGCTTGCAATCGATATGCTTAAAAACGCGTCGGAAAAAATTAACCGTTTTATAGCGTTTATTTTACCACTTCAGAAAAACTAACCTTCTCATAAAGTTCAATATGTATGTTTCTGACATATCAGCAATGATAACTTTTTAACCTGCCAACCGCACATGCGTTTAGAAAGACTGCTTTAACTGTGGCATGCTTTTCTTTTATTGCATTTTCAAAGGTGAAATACAGCTCTTGCTATTTGTCAAGAGCACCCAAAATGCAGTGCAAACGGTCATCTAATTCTGCAGTCTAAATCGAGTAAACTGTTTTGCTTAACCAAAAAATTAGGCCCCATTACGCACGTACTCTGCCTTAAACCAGGTCACCATAAAAACGATTCTCTTCTTCGAAAATTGCTTGTGCCTGCCAGTAGGTATGTGGGGCAGTCACGCATAACCGTGACTGCAAAAGTTGTGGCTTTCGTACTTTCTGCGATATTGTTTTCCATCACCGCATCTTTCGGAGCGTGAAATTGCAACTTGCCGATGCGTAGAGGTCGGTTGCCGCGGCCATCTTTCATGTCACGAGCAGGGCGAAATAGAGCATATCTATAAGCTACGGATGTGCCATAAATCATGGCACCGTACACAAGAGAAGATCGCGTACTGAACAAGTATGACGAAAAATGGACTATGAAGAAGCAGCGAAATGAAAGAAATGCGAAACTTACAAGTGGGGGGGGGGGGGGGGATCAACAAAGGCAGCAAGCGCCCGTAGCTGTACGGGTACTGTATAAGTCGCATGCCTAAAGTACGATGATAAAAGGAGAACACGGATATATCGAACCTACATATAACGAATTATTGTGTATAACGAACTCCAGGAAAATCCCATTGAAAAATGTTTGTATAACATTTTTACTTTATATAACAAATTACCTATATATCGAACTTTTTCTGATCCCCTTCCGATTTGATATATCCGGGTTCTACTATTTCGTTGCAGCAACTGGAACTCTTATGGGGAATGAACGGTGGGTAAGAAAAGTGAGTAAATTACAGGCATATGTGTAACAGCGCCGTCGGTGTTTCTGAAGTCAATTTAACTGTGTAACCATGTGTGAGGCTGCGGAGAACATTACAGTTGGTGTGAATCCACAGCCTATGCATAAAGCTGTGCTATTTCCCTTCCTTTTATATGTGCCATTTCCTTACGCCCGTTATCCCTTAAACCACTCGGAATTCCCTCCCCACCTCTCTTTCCACAGATACAAAAGCTCGTCGATCCTGGAACTTTTTTTCGTCCGCAATAGGTGATGATATGAAATAATCTTTGTGATTCCAAACATCATCACAAGCTATGTAGAGTTGGCAAATCTATTATTATTACACTATTCGGCAATCAAGAGGCACTATCGGGCGAAAATTGATGAGATTAATTTACCACCCATGACAATGGCATTTGGAGGGTTTGCGACAACTGCTGAAAAATAGCGAGAAAAGGGTATATCTCTTTGAAAGATGCGGCATAAACTCGAAATCCGAACAACCATCTTTGGGTTTTTTTGCAATCTCGGTCTTAGGTTTTAAGGTCTCATTTAAATACAGTAAAGCATAAATTGGTCCTTCTCCATAGCATTGGAGACCAAATAAGCGCGTATTTTGTATGGAAACGAAAACTGTGACAGAAACCATCGAAGGTTAATGGGAAAGTCCGCGGCAGCTTTCTTGCTTAACATTCTGCACAGCCCCATTATTGGCACTTCAGGAGACTCACAAAGTGGCAATCAGTGTGGCAACCACGCTGCCAACCACTGCCGCGACAGAGTGTATGTTATTGCAATCACTACACCCAAGTTAAGACCGCGCAGCGACCCCCACTATCCCTAGTATTCTGCTTTATTTTTATTTATTTGATTTAATACATACTGCTAGCATTATATGTAAGGCTCTAGCAGGGTCGGGACACAAATACAACTATGAAAGTGGTTTCAAACATGATTAACAGTTTCTGTTCATAACAATGTGAAATAATGTCGACAAAGAGTAAGGCCGATACAGACACTTTGCTACTAGTCATGTCAATGCAAACAATTCGCATTGCAAAGGTATTAACAATTTGATGTAAACACTGTAAAAATATGAATATAAAAATTAGCACAAACCATCATTGGCATGAAAAACGCCGATATATACATTTCATTTTTCTACCTAAGGCAGTAGGAAAACATAAGTTTTGAGATAAACGGACCAGTGGAGCTGCTACTAACGAGAGAGAGAGAATAAACTTTAATAAAAAGAGCACGCGAGCGTAGGTAGCTCCTCCGCTCTGCAGTGGGTGGTCCCCTCAGTCCAGGAATCCAGCGGCCTTAGCCGCCCTTCTCGCTCGGTTGACCAGGTTGAGCTGGTCCGTCGAGTCGGAGCTGGACAGCGCTGCCTCCCATTGCCGTGTGGTGGTGTGTGTTATGGGTGTGAGCTGTGGTGTGTTTTCGCAAGCCCATACCATGTGCTAAAGTGTTGCACATTGATCACAGTGTGGACATTTATAGGAATACAGCGCAGGGTGTATGGCGTGATAAAGACTCAAATGTGGATATGTGTTTGTTTGGAGTTTTCGCCATATTACGGCCTTCTCTCGCGTCAGAGAATTATGAGGTGGGGGTAGTGTTCTTCGTGAAAGGCGATAGTGTTGTAGGATGTGAGTGTAGGTTAATGGTATGGGCTCTGGTTGGAACTGCTCGGCGCGGTCATCTCGCGGCTCCCGGTGTGCATGCGCTCGGGCGTAGGCGTGTGCCTGCTGATTGCCGCGTAAGGACTCATGCCCCGGAGTCCACACGATTTGTATGTGTATGGTGGCAGCTGGTGCGCTCCATTCAGAATGCGATGTGCAGCCCTGGAGGTTTTGGCGCTGGAGTAATTTATGCTGTCATTTCTTGCCGGTCAAAAAAGGTTGTTTTAGTAATGTCAAAGCACAGCACATGCTTATTGTGACGGACATTTAGAAGAATTAATAGCAAGCTACCTGGCCGGCAAGAGATAGCAGCATTGTGCCGAGCACATCACGGGGTGCCATCAGTCTGTGACCCGCTCTTTCACTTACACAAGGGCATAGGAGCAAGGTGGCAGATTGTTTACGAAATGAACGTATTCAAAAAGGTTCACGCATGATTTTGTTTGCGCATTCGTTGATTTGTTCACAACAGTTTTTACAGCGATATCTGTATTGGACTCACACGTCTAGCTGTATTGATGTCCGCCGGGGTCCACCCCCGTCCACTGATGGAATTCCGAAATTGCTTGCGCAAAGAACTATAAAAAAGAAAGAGTCTCATGCACTGTGCCGCAAAGATTCAGAATTACGGCCAACAGATGGGCAGTCCCGGATTCTACCTCTCAGCCATCCTGCCGATGCTACAGCAGTCGATAATATTGACCTTCGAGAATGAGACGGCGCCAGCAGCTGCCGTTATTGGCGAATGCCAGCTCAATATCTTAGCTAGCGTTTTTAGTACTATCCTATTTGAGCACAGCTCAAATAGGATAGTACTAAAATGCATTTAAGTTGCAAGTTGATAGTTTGATAGTTAAATCAGCAAAAACTGATAGTCTCGGTTCCCAGTGTGTGAAATCCGGCCCTTATCTCAGTCAAATAAAGTGTTATCGTTTTTAACGTTGTAAAACCCGGACGTGGCGTCTAAAACACTTGAGCTTCATCTAGGATGCGTATACGCATTTGCACCATTTTTCAAATAAGTCATTTGTTGAACTTAGTGCATGTGTTGTAGCCTTCTTCGGTCCTTGTTTTTTTGCGCATCGCTTGTAATATTCGTAACAAGGCCAAATTTCTAACCTTCTCAAGTTCGCAAGGTTACTCAACAAACATTACCAATCTGGTTTCTCCCCCAGGAGGTTACACACTTCTCCAAAGTTAACAAAACTTTCAATAAAGTGTTGCCTAGTGGGGTCAGGTGTCTACATCTGCATTACGAACCATCATCCAGGTACGCCAGCCACTGTGCATAAGCAATAACATAAACAGATCACAAGTAACAGTGTTCTAACATTTTACAGCAATAATCCCATTTCGCATCCTATTACCCGTCCCCCGGTACAGGGTAGCCAACCGGAGATAACCTCTGGTTAACCTCCCTGTCTTTCCTTTACCTTTTTTCTCTCTCTCTACAGCAATAATTTTGAGGCCGCAAGGTGTGATGGGTAATTCTCTTTCCAATTTTTGCTGAAAAATGTCGCATTAAACTACGCGTTCCAGAAGTCTAGCAAATATAGTTCATTGTCTCGGGCTTGTGATACATTCGGCAATTAGTCGATTGAACAAACAATACTTCCTGTTGTTAACATTTGTACTTAGTCAACGTTTCAGTGTATAAATGAACGAAAAAATTCTTTGCACGCGCTTTTTTGGTACTCTTGTCAGAACGTCTCTATATAGCTGTGTACTTCATACATGTACACCCGTATACCTGTATACCTGTTTACATCGCCATAACTGCATGGTATAGTCATCTATATATTATCACTTGCTGCCTCGTATTTACTGTCTTCATAAAATTTTCTTTTTGACACAATGCTTTAGTAGTCAATGCAGAATTCCACTTTTATGCGAGAAACTGCCACTACTTATTTTAGGAAACGAGAACACAACCAAGGCCAACTGTTGTTGATAACGCAGGAAATACTCCCAAGCAAGTCCTTGCTAAAATGTTTGCTAAAAATTTATCCCTTTGATCCCTCAAGAAGGTCACTCGCGACACTATCTGTCAGAAAAGGAAATTAGCTAAGCCTATTCGGCCGTCATTCCCTTCAAAAAACTAGTTCTACCGGTGCGCTCCCACACTGATCCGCATGGGAAAACCATCATCACTTTGTTCAGTTTCTGTATGCTCTTGGAGAAGTACTCTTTTGATACAATTGGTGCAAGTACAACACCTTGGAAGCAATAAACAAAATGCCGTTCAGGCCATCTTACAGCCGTGGATGTTGCTGATCCTCATGAGCACGATCGTGCCACCAGCTGGGATCTTTTGCAAACGCCCGCTTAATATCACGAGCTTGTGTGCGCGACTTTGCGTGTTCTAGCACATCGCCTCAGCTGCGGAAGTGGCGAGAAATGAAATTTTCTTCTCCTACATGCAAGCGAAATGAACGAGGCCTGCTTTGTTTACTTTAGTCTTCTTCCAACATTGGGATTCTTATGCTGTCGCTGAAATCGTCTCGTTTCAAACATATATGGATATACATATAGCGTGAGACCTAGAAATAGCGTATAGTTCAAGTATAAATTTGAGAAAGGACAAAGAAGTACAACACTAAGAAGCTCAAGGAGTGTTCTAGTGCAAACTCACGTGACAAATTGCGCATAGCTTTACGTACAAAGAAATTGCGAGTCTTTCCGGTTCGCCAACAGGAGGCACAGCTTCCGCAAGTGAATACGACTCACACTGCTTGGATTTCTTGAAAAGAGATTGCTCGTTCACAAATGCGAATGTTGACTCCAACAATCATCGTGCGAGAGAGTCTAACCCTTATTGCGCATATATTTCTCCAGCTATCGCGTCGTTGCTGCGCGTTATGGCGGAAACAGTAATTTCTTAACTGAGAAGAAAACAAAAATGTAATGCTCATACTTATGGAAACACAACTACTTTCTAGGTTGACAAAATTTGTAAACATTTAAGCAGTGTCTGTCTGATTATATGCTTCATAACAACTTGGCAATGTTCTATAATATGTATTTGACAAATTTTTTTTCCTCCTTCCAGAAGCCGCAATCCCGGGAACTGCAAATGCTGTCAAGTTCACTTGTTTTAATTTGATTCTCTTTTCCCAATGACCTCGTACATAAAATAAGATTTGACACTTTCTCCCAAGATATATTGCCCTCGTGATGCTGACGCTTAGAAACGTGAAATCCTGGTCAACAAATCTGGCCGTAATTCCAAAGCGCACAGCGTCCTAGCAATACGCACGCAGCACTACAAATCTAAAGCAAATTAGTGTCGGTACTGAGCGCGAAGTTTCAGATGAGAAGAAGGATCCCCTGTTATTCTTCCTTGTAGGGGCACCTTAGTCAGCGCCGGTGATACCGGAGCACTTAGCGGGCTCCTAATGAGAAAAGTTTCGGAAAGTTTGAAATGACAGAATGCTGAGCGGCTTTTGGTAAGGGGGTTCATTGTTTTAAAAGCCAGATGTAGAAAACAGGGAACGCAACAGAAACAAAAAAGGTGACATGAAGCGGTCACTATATATCAATTTAAAGTTCGCACTGTGGTAGAACAGAAAGAAAAACAGTTGATATGCGTTGTTTCCGTTGTATTTTTAAACCGTGTATTAAAAGCTAGTTTTAAGGGTAAGAACAAAACTTGAGCAAATGAGAACATAAAGAAATTATGATGAAAATTTCTCAGTTTCCCGGTGAGGAAGATTCCCGGCTCCCACCGAAGACTTGTTTATCCTGCTAGGATAAACAAATCCTGTGAGGCTTATTCTGTGAGGGTTTATCGAATGATGATAAACGCCGAATTAAAATAAATGAATAGTTTATACCGCATTGGGTTTGAAAAAGTTCGAGGAAAAAAGAAACAGACAGAAAAGCACGAAACGGCGTCGCGCGCGTCTTGCTCTTTGACACCGATCTGTAACACTTTTAATTGCGTTTAGGCTTCTAATGTTTGTATTTTCAAATTGATTTATCGAACGTACTAACTTTGACTCACCAAGCGGCTTTGCTGAATCTATTTAAAATGCTATTTGGGTGATTTCTTTGTAATTTGAAGAATATTTCCGCGCACGTATAGTCAGGTAACGTGTCGCAAACATGTTCCTTCTTTCTTTCATTTAATTATTTCTTAAAACGATGGCCCTGGAATGTCGCCAAATACTTGTTCAAACTACTGCTTGGTGTCACCTCTCCGCGCCCCCAACTTCAGCCGCTCCCGGGCCCCGTCCGCCCAATTAACCGTGCAGGGTTGATTTATACGGACCCCTCCCGTTCAGTAACACTGACAGCCGTTGCATTTTGGATACGGGGGATAGACGAACACGGTTGTCAAAGCCCAGAAATGCTTCTTCGATTGCAGCTACGTTCTACTGAAGTCTTGGTGGTTGTTTTTTCCCAATAAGTACGAGATCTCCGACTTTCACCACATTTGAAGAAGTGCCATTGACGTAGTAAGCTGTCGGTAGCTACAGAATATATTCTTTGTGCCGTATCTTTCATAAGGCATCAAGACAAACTTATATTCGTCTCCAATGCCCTTGTACGTCTTCGTTTGTAGACCGTTGTACTTCTTCTTTTGTAACTGCAGGCTCGTCTTTAGGGAGAAAGAGAGTAGCCATCTACCAATCAAGAAATGAGCTGGTATTAGCCGCGGCTCTTCCAGTACTCGTTAATGGTGTCGATGGGCGTGAGTTCACAAATGATTCCATTCCTGTCAAACGAGTATGTAGCTTACCGCACTTAAAGACGATTGTCTTCAAAGACTTTCGTAGCGCTGTATCGGCGGTGCATACGAGCCGTTCTCAGAAACCATCTCCCACTTGTGTGCACGCTCCGCAATAAACTTCTTCGGTGTTCTCTGAAATACCGCAATACTCCGTTCGTCCATACATAAATCCTTTTCTCCATCCATCGATCTACTCATCGATCGTCTGCTGCTACATGCAAGCTGCATGGTCTTTCAGAGTGTGAGGAGCCTCATAGCCTGGTCCCAGAAGCTCCACTTGTTCTTCTCCTGGTTATGGAGTCGAGAACACCGCGGTATTCTTCTGAATATTACGCGGCATTCTGTAAATGTGTGCTGCAGTCGGGGCATCGCAACAGCTGCTCGCAGTAATTTAGATGAAGGAATGCGAGAATCACTTGTGCTTGTCTGAGTTCCGGAGCACATGTTTTTTTGGCCATGCTTCCTGCATTCATCCTTAAGGTAAAAATAGAATTGAAATTCAGTTCACTTGTGCTTCCGCAAAATGGCTGTAGACTGAACAGAGCGATCGTTTAGATGCTCCGCCTAGCGCCGAGTTATCAGACTGCCCCAGGTGCTGAGCCAGTGGCTGAAGTAGGTTTCTTAACAGTTTGCATGAACTTAGTCTGTAGGATCATGCCTCAGGGAAACTCCGAAGCAAGACGGTATTGCATTTGATAACACTGGCCACCATGTAAAGGTTGTTAATATTCTAGCCTTTACATCCAAGGTTTTCTCACGTATTAAAACGTTTTTTTTCAGCGGTGGCTGTTAGTGACACTACGAAAATAATTATCTTGATGGTTTCATAAGCATGTCGCTTTGACTTGTTTCATCTAGCCAAAAGAATGGGATTCGCAGAAAAATTGTATGCACGTATGTACGGAATATACAGATATTGAAAATACATGCTACGAAGGGGAAACTGCGGGATCAACAGAACGAGACGACAGTCGTCAGTCTAAAAACCTAAGCATGGCTTTGCACTTGCTAAACAGCACTATACTGTTTGTAGCCTTACTTCGTGTCTTTTTTCTGCTTTTCGATCAAGTGCTCGTAGATATGATATGTGCCAAAATAAAATGCCACTTGAGGTTGTGAAGAGCCCATCATTAATAGGGCGGAAATAGTGACGGGAGTCGCATTTACCAAGCGATGTTAATGTTGTCTTTCCAGCAGCCTAGAAAAAGTCCACATTTTTTCTGCAAAGGTTTATTTGTTTATTTCTTTACTTCTTTCCTCAAAATCTCTTGTTGAGACATTGCATGAGGGAATGGGTTGTTAATGGTAAACAAATATAATAAAAATCATGATGGAATGTTTTCGATCAGCCACTTGAATGCTAGTGGGTCGATTACAGTGGCAACTTCGGTGGCCAGGCCATGCCAGTGTTGTGCTGTGCGCAGGAAAACGGACTTACATGAGTTCTACGTAGTCATATTTACTTTCTGATGCGCTTATTTCGGTTACCGTGCTCTGCGTAGCTACAATCCTAGTATCCTCGCTTTAATCAGAATAATTCTTCATCCAGGTGATACCTGGATAGTTTTCATATTTCTATCTTGATTCTTGTTCTAATAGACAAAATCTCCTACGGCTCCGTACAAAATTCCAAATCGTAATCAACGTGGCGGTTATAAATTTCACGTTCTAAAAATTGGAATTAGGGTACGAGTAAACAAGTGCCAAAGTGTTTTGAGTATAAATAATTACAGCAGAAACTCCACCGGAGTTGTCTAAGTATGCGTAAGCATTGTGTCACTTGCTCATCCGAATGCAGCCCGGTGTCATTATCAACCTTATCGAACTTGATCCGACCACTATACTCATATCAACCCTTATCGGACTCGATCCTACCCTTATCCACCTTTATTAGTTGTTATCAACCTTATCAGAATCTATCCGACCCTTATAAACCCTTATCGATTGTTATCAACCTTGTCGCAATCGATCCGATTCTTATCAATCCTGAACTGTCCTTATAAACCTTATGAACATGATTCAACCCTTAACAAATCTTACCGGTCCTTATCAACATATTGGGCTTCATCTGACCCTTACGAACCCTTATTGGTACTTATCAACTTTATCAGAATTGCTTCGGCCATATAAGCCCTTATCACTCTTTCGCACCTTATCCACCCGCGTCGAGCCATTATCAACCGTGGTGAGACCCATATAACCACTCATCACTCCTTATCATCTTTGTCAACTCATTGACAGCGTATCGGTCTGCGTTGGGCGACGCGAAGCGCACCAGCCCTCAGAGATCGCTGGCATTTCGGTTGGTGAAGGAAAGCCCAAACGGAAGGCGCATCCGTTCGTTCTACTCCTGCGGCGGCGTTGTTCGGCACGGCCGAGCGCGCGGGATTTATCTCGAAGGCAATCTGTGATTGGGACAGAGTTCGCCAAGTGCTGATAGCTTCGCGTGCGCTGCGTCCTCGCCGCTTATTTTGCGTTGAAGCTAGAGGTAGCACGAAGGTCAATTCGGTGCTGCTGCGACGCTTCCTCACGCCAGCGTTTTGACATCGAGTGTCCGCGGTCATCGATGGAGATGCGTTCATGTTTGCTTGTGTGCTCGTGACACCATGCTTGTTAACTTTGTTAGTAATGAAGTTAATTTTTACTAGTTTATATGACCGATAAAACTACTATGCTTACTTTGTATAGCTGTCTTATTTGCCATCGCAATCGATGCTTCGCCGTTCGGGCGAAACTGCGACCTTTTATTTGATTCATTAATTGCTTTATAGACATTCGTCTTACGGACGAACAGACGGGTCCTCGTTGGGTAGGCATAGAAGTGCTTACGCATTTAATGCGAAGCAGGCTTCATCAATTTCTTTAGCTCTGAAACTTATTTACCGCAACAGCAGCATTCACCCTCAGTAAAGACGAGCATGTTCGATTGGGTATTTGTCATGTTGGATGCCTGTTATCATCAATGACATGTACGCTACTTTTGTGACACTGAGGCTGTTTGTAGAAACCTGACGGCCAGCAATGGCACAACAACACACCGACATCTTGCCAATAACAACTTGTATGCGATGTGCAGAATGCCATCACCGTTCGCTACAGTACTGCGTGTTCTGGCCTCCAAAATGCATGTAGAGACTCCACCACTCTCAGAATTCCTTTAGAATGAAAACCCTACAAGTCAGTGACCAGCGCAGCTGTCATGTGACGCTTCCTCTGAAGACGTGGCTGAAAATGGGGGATTCTTTCTTCCCTGAACAGACTAGTAATTATGATTTCATTGAATGTTGGTATGGCACTATTCTTTTTGAAACGATCTATAGCGAACATTGTAAAAATACTTGGAAATTAATCCATTAACTATCAAGTATTTTGATCTGCCAAAAGCGAAAACCTTGCCGCGTGATCTCCTTTTTATTTTCTCCCTTGCACAGGGCCCTTCGGAGAGCAATATGATAGAATAAACTCGAATCACAGCGATCAACCAAGATCATATTTCAGTAACAAATAATTGAAATACGTGGGATATATGAGCGCTGTAGCAACGCTTTCGACTGGTTTCGCCTCGTTGATCTGGGTTTAAATTTGCCGGATGATTGACTTCTGATGTCCTTAGCGTAAGTGCTTTGGTTTTTCTTCCCTGAAATAAAGTAAAACAAGTTGCGCAATAGTGCGGCGGCCAACGCGGCCAAATCCGAAATGCACATTGCTGCTGGTATATGAGTCCGAATTCTACTGGTGGCAATTGTGAACACGTTTTATTTTTTTCTTCGCCAAGTGGCAATGTTGAATGTATGCATGACGAAGCGGCCTGGCGAAAACAAAAATGGCAACAACTTCGAAAATATTACTCGTAAGGGTAAGGGAATTGCACGGATGGACGCACAAGCAAACTAAGTTTCTAGCAGTTAACTACTGCCGCAGTAAAAAGATACACATCTAATAAATGAAGCGCCAGCAAACGAGGAAGAAAAATATATAAACTTATTGCGCGCACCTCTTGCCTCCAGTTTCTTCTTTCTGGTCTCAATGCGCACTTTTTCTCGTCTCATCCTTGCTTCGCATGGGCGCGTCTGGTTTCTGTTTGCATTCGCAAGTACCTGCAGGCTACATACATTGTTCACCTAAGCGAGCGAGGTGAAACCGCACTTGGTAACAACTACTTCCTGAGGAGGAACTGCGCACTGCGACTTCATTTCACAGGAGGGCCGCCTGCGTTCTTATCGTCTGCGCTGCAGGTCCGGTGTTTTCCTTGTACACCTACACCTTCAACTCAATTTCCAGCTCCGTACCACAGCGTTCGTCATGTAGTTCCACAAGTGGACGAGAAGCGAAAACTCTGCATGAATTATGCATCGCTGCCGTCGGCAGACAGCTATTTGAATCTAAAATAGAGGTGGCGTTGTCGTCTCCCTCTGGTTGCGTTGGTCCGGTATCTCTTTCTTTTTGCGGTTCCTTACTCCCGGCGCCCAGTTCGGTGCAGCTTACTAGAAATTTGCGTCCTGCATCTTGCTCCACCAAGAGACTACAGTGCTTCAGCTTCGTACGGCTTCTTTCTAAGTCCAAATTGCACGCAGCCTTTAAATATAGAGCAGAAGCTTTCGCGCTTCTATGCGGGTAACCCTTCCGAAAAATGTCAATGATGCGGCCATTGATTCAGTCCCCGTTCCATTGTAGATATTCGCCTTCACGACAGGCCGCGAAGAATGCCTCAGCAGACGTAAATGCGAGCTTAGATAAGGACCCCGAAAGTGCAAGTCTTCTTTGATTAGCACTATGATAGCACAATGTATTTACGACATTGGCAACATAATTGCTATTGTCCAAGTGGCGTCAGAGACGTACTTTTTAAACCTCTAAACTGGTGCCACTGATCCACATGAATAGCAGCAGTGCATACAAGTAGGCAAATGACATATGGACGTAGCCTCATAACGTCGGGCACGAAGAAAATAAACAAAGCATAACGCGCAGGAAAGCTACGTTTTTGCATGTGCTTTGAATGCCATCCACTGGCAGCGTAAGAAAAGAGCTTGCAGCCCCGAAGTCTTCCATCCGCACGATCCACCAAGGAAGCATTGCGACATGTCGGACGCACACGAGAGAGCATTGTCTTTTCGCCGCGTTGAGCGTTCACAAAGGCTGGTCGCAGCCTGGAACTGAAGGAGCTCCTGGAGTGGGGGAAACTGTGGCTCAATTCCTGAAAGCATTCTTGTATTTTTAGCGGTTGCTTCTTTTGTAGGAAACGAAATACGCCTTTCAGAGTTATATATTTTTGTGCTATATGGTAGGTGCAACTTCTTTGTTTGTTTTGAAGCGAAATCTTCATTACGCTACCTGGGGCAGCCGTCGGCGACTCAACACTATTCACCTTGAGAGCTAGAGGTCAAACCACAAGGGAGCATAAAGGCGCGTTTATAGTCCGACGTTATCGGCACGCGGGCGAGCGTCATCAGACGCCGGGCGCGCATGGGAGCGCATTGGCTGCGCGTCCGGCTACGTTAGCGGCGCCAGTACGTCGAACCATCGGTCGAACTGCAGCCGCTGTTGTTCTAGCCAACGTGACATAACGTGCGCACGCGTTCACGCTACGTCGGACTATATTTAGGCCCTGAAAGGAGGCATTGCCGCCGTTGCCGGAGTAGAGTTGGGCGCGGCTGCGAGTTGCAAACAAGTCTCACTACTTTACTGATAATCGCAGTGTCTTCATATGCATAAAAATGATGAATATACACTGTATTCATTGCAAACATGTCTGTATATCATTGCGAAACCACACCTTGGCCACAGCTCGACAATGGGCTTAGCCACGGCAGTGAAGCTTTCACTACCAACCAGGGTTAACCAAAGCTAAACCACAGCAATTGTTTTATATGTGAGGCTGCCATAACGAGAACATCGAATGGTTACGCCGAATAGACGAGATGGTGCTTGAATTCTACAAAAGGCGCTGGTCCCAGGTTTCATCTCCCGGGCTAGCTCACCTTCTTTTGCGGTAGCACTTATATGGACGCTCGCGCCGTCTTCCACCGCGCGCAAGGCACAGGGGAGGGGGGGGGGGGGGGCACGCTCTACTCCGGCGGCGGCCGCGTGTGGCGTGGCTGAGCGCGGCCGCGCAGGCTCTATCTTGAAAGCGAATTGCGATGAGTACAGAGTCAAGCCGCGCTGCAGCGTGAGCCCTATCTTTCAAGCGATCTGCCATCAGTACGGAGTCTAGGTGCGCCGAGGGCTGATAGCTGCGTGTGCGCTGTGTTCTCGCCGCTTAGTTCGCGTTGAAGCGAGAGGCAGCACTAATTAAGGTCAATTCGGCTCGCTGCTGCTGCCGCTCTTCCTTACGCCAGTGTTTTGACTGCGACTGGCCGCGCTTATCGAGTGAGATGTGTTTATGCTTGCTTGTGCGCACGTGGAAGCTCGCTTGTTAATTTAGTTAGTAAGCGAATATTTACGAATTTACTCGGCCGGTACTTCGTATAGATATTAACTAATCTGCTAAGGCAATCGATGACCTTAGCCATTAGCTTAGCCTTTTAAGCACTAAATGTGATTTTTTTTCAACTGCGAAGCTTGTTTTTTTTTTTTTGAGCAGCCCGCACGGATTTCCATGGGAACGCAGTGATACGATTGGATTTATGGCGATTTCTTAGTTTCCTGTAAAACGATGTTTGAGCACGTTCGCCTACTGTAACATTCAGTGAGACTTTACGGGGTAGTAGAAATGTCGTTTAAAACTTCATGAAGAATAATGCCATCTGGAGAAGGTGTCTAACTGATCAATCGAATGTGTAAAACTCTCCAGAATAACTTAAACGTATATTAGCCCTCTCATTAAGGCCCATGGTGAATTTTCTAGTTTTTTACTACCTTGAACGTACTTGAACTACTTGAATTAGTACCTGAACAATTGATGAGTAACACGAGAACAAGGTGAGAGCAGGAGCCAACGTTCCGACAAGTGGACTTGTCTTTTCCAAGGTGACATAAGCTCTCCTCGGCACAGTATATAAAGGTGTGGTTCTTCTAAAGGGAAGGACCGTCTTACCCTCTCTCCCGTTTAGAAGAACCGTACCTATATATACTGTGCCGACGAGAGCATATGCTCGCCTTGAGAAAGACATGTCCACTTGTCGGAACGTTGGCTCCTGCTCTCACCAATTGTTCTCGTGTTGATCACCATCTTCAATTTTCATCTCCCGCATTCGCCGTGTCTTACATGAACAATTGTCGTTCAAAACCTCATGAACAATAATGCCATCTGAAGAAGATGTCTATCTGACCAATGGAATGCGTAAAATTGGCCAGGATGACTTAAACATATATTTGCTCTCTCATTAAGGCCCATGGTGAATTTCCAAGTTTTCTACTACTGCCAACGCAACTTTTCACCCCCAGGATTACCTTCACTTCGATTCCTTGAAGACCACCGCCCTCTATTTTCAGAATATTTCCCCACTCTCACCGCTACCCTTTGCTGCCTTCGTCACAATCAGCTTTAATTCAATGCCCGAGGCACTTTCCGCTAACGAACCGAACCCTGCGAGACTGGTGGTGTAAATGAGGACAGAGGCAGGAACGATCTAGAATTCGTTCAGAGCTTTCTCTTGGAAGTTTTAAGATTCCCAGGTCGATCGAGAGCCTCCATTGAGCTTGGACATTTCTCAGTTTATCTGTGTATGAGTGAAACAGCCCAAGCAATTCCTACGGTTTTACAATGGTGAAGTTACAAGTACAAAATGTTACAACCAAACAAAAAGCAGCGATATGCATTGATCAGAATCAGGAAGAAAAACCGGTGGTTGCAGTAGTAAGAAACGGAGAGACCCAATATTGCAACCCAAAAACAATGGGAATAAAAATCCCCAAACTTTGTACAATATCAAACAATAAACCTAAAACAACTTGCCTCAGAAAGCAGGTACATCACGAAATAATAGCTAGGTCTTAGCGGCAGTGGTCTGCGTTAGTGACGTATAGAAATTCGGCAGGCAAGTTAATCTATTCGCGGCTAGTTTTCGGCATATATGACCGCTAAAACACAACTGTGTTTTGATATGTGTCACCTTTTTGAAATGATCTATACTATCTATCAATGTAGTCAAGAGTTCCACGGAATACCGTCTGGCCAGGTGAAAGCATTGTTAAAAAAAGTCAAGCAGCTCAACAACCAAGGCCAAAAAAAAAAAAAAAAAAATCAAAGCCCCTTTCTTAAAGAAAGATGATTGATGGCGAAGCTTTCACCCATGCAAATTAAATCAAAGTCCTAAGCAAAAGACCAAGCAACGAACCCAAGAAATGCTGAGCGACCTGATGCGATGCATATACCCTTTGATTGCTTGTTTAGGATTGTGCTTTTTGAACGTTGAAGTTGAATGAAGACACATTTCGTTAAGTTGAATAGCCTTTGTTTTAGATAGTGTAGCCGTTGATTACGCGCACACACACTTTCACAGACTGCATGCCGTTGCCGATACACGGGGTCGGCGTTATGGGCAGGATCGCGCTCGCGCTTACGTTCGCGTACGGCAGCCTCTTCTGCCGTGTGCTGCACCCGCGACCTATCCATGGTGAGGGCCGGGAATGCATTGCGTGACGCACGTAATGCAATGCAGATACATACAGTTCGTCTGGGTAGCGTGGCGTTGCAGTTCTCATTCTTGTTATCGGTACCACTGCGAATGTAAACTGTAGTGCTCCATGATGGTATGCGCAGATGCGCAGATAGTTCCATTGTGTAAGTTGGCTTTCCTGCAGTACGTTTTCGGTGCTCAGGTACGAATAAGTGAGACATAGAAAGCTTTGCTTTATTAAAATGACGTTTCAGGATCTGTACGGATCCCTTGTTCACAATTTAATGTCGGCTAAGTAGAGGGTTCTTAAGTAGCGTTGAGCCACTACGTCTTTCAGTGATTGTTACTTATCAGTTCGAGTATCTCTGTATACCCGCTGACTTTATTTTTCTGCTTCGAAACTGGGACCATAATCACAAAAAAAGCGCTTCCACTAAAGCTTTTCTTAAGAGCAGATGCCTACAAATCGCGATTGTGGACATTTATTCCGCAAAATTGGCCCGCCTGTTGCGAATAACACTGGCGGGCAAAGCTTCTTGTGAATTCTACCCCTGCAGCTGTGGCATGGAATTCTCTGAATACTTGTCTTCCAGCGACAAAAATTTCTGGGCTTGTATTCACAAAAAAAGCTCTTTTGCTAGAATTCTTCTTAAGAGCGAATTTCAGTAAATTCTGATGTTGACATTTAGGCATTAATAATAAAGGCTGCTAGCCGATGACAAACAGCACTTACGCCAATACAATCTTTGGGAATTTTGCTCCAGATTTCCGTTCGCACGTGTTTTTTTTTCGTTGTCTGACAGCTTTCACGAATAATATGTCCAGCTTCGGAATTGCCTAGCATTTTGCTCTCACGAGGAATTCTAGCGTATAGACTTCCTGTGAATAGGGGCCCTGTTTCGCAAACTAGTTCGTATCTCGTTCAGCGAAAGAGAAGTTAACCGTTAGTAAAGAACAGAAAGAACATGTTAGTAAAAAATGCCCGTAATAATGAGTGATAATCTTTACCCTTAAAATCGCATGTCACAACTCTCGGTGCCATGCATACTTATCATGAAGCATGTTGTTTATAAACAGCGCGTACAACCTGGTGTCAGTCTGTTTCAAGGCGAGAAGCGACAAAGGTGGAGAAGGTGAGTGGGTTTGGGAGGGTCCTTCTGTGACCACGGTACAAGGCACCTTTCTCTGTAGTGGGACATATAATTAAAAAACAACGCATGTATCTTCGAAAGTCACAGTTAGATTATATTTACTCGCTCATGCTCGTCATCATTTCTTTAAGTGGGCAGGCTCACAGTGTTTCGGCGGCACGTCCAGAGCTGGCCCTAAACGGCTCATTTTGTTACTGCAGGTGCGCAAGTACGTCACGAAATCTTCACGTGGTGCTACGGATCGAATATTCTTCTGCACGAGACGGTTCAAGGGCGTGACAGCTGTGCTGGAAATACGGGGAACTTTTCTGGTTCTTCGTGACTTTGGTTCCCGACGCAAGGTGGTGCCCTGATCGGCACATATCGTCATCCTCCCTGTAAAAAGGCGTCGCTTTCAAGCGGCAAGCGCAGTCGGCGGCACGTCCAGAGCTGGCCCTAAACGACTCATTTTGTTACTGCAGGTGCGCAAGTACGTCACGAAATCTTCACGTGGTGCTACGGATCGAATATTCTTCTGCACGAGACGGTTCAAGGGCGTGACAGCTGTGCTGGAAATACGGGGAACTTTTCTGGTTCTTCGTGACTTTGGTTCCCGACGCAAGGTGGTGCCCTGATCGGCACATATCGTCATCCTCCCTGTAAAAAGGCGTCGCTTTCAAGCGGCAAGCGCAGTCGGCGGCACGTCCAGAGCTGGCCCTAAACGACTCATTTTGTTACTGCAGGTGAGATGATTTCGCTATCGCCTCGTTCCTGTGCCCCTCTCGTGCCGCTGACTGCAGAACTGCCACTTGATTGAGCGACCGCGAGTGTGTGTGTGTGTGTGTGTGTGTGTGTGTTGTGTGTGTGTGTGTGTGTGTGTGTGTGTGTGTGTGTGTGTGTGTGTGTGTGTGTGTGTGTGTGTGTGTGTGTGTGTGTGTGTGTGTGTGTGTGTGTGTGTGTGTGTGTGTGTGTGTGTGGTGTGTGTGTGTGTGTGTGTGTGTGTGTGTGTGTGTGTGTGTGTGTGTGTGTGTGTGTGTGTGTGTGTGTGTGTGTGTGTGTGTGTGTGTGTGTGTGTGTGTGTGTGTGTGTGTGTGTGTGTGTGTGTGTGTGTGTGTGTGTGTGTGTGTGTGTGTGTGTGTGTGTGTGTGTGGTGTGTGTGTGTGTGTGTGTGTGTGTGTGTGTGTGTGTGGTGTGTGTGTGTGTGTGTGTGGTGTGTGTTGTGTGTGTGTGTGTGTGTGTGTGTGTGTGTGTGTGTGTGTGTGTGTGTGTGTGTGTGTGTGTGTGTGTTGTGTGTGTGTGGTGGTGTGTGTGTGTGTGTGTGTGTGTGTTGTGTGTGTGTGTGTGTGTGTGTGTGTGTGTGTGTGTGTGTGTGGTGTGTGTGTGTGTGTGTGTGTGTGGTGTGTGTGTGTGTGTGGTGTGTGTGGTGTGTGTGTGTTGTGTGTGTGTGTGTTTTTCTCTGTTGTTGTCGTATGCGAATGTGATGGAGGGAAAGAAGTGCACTCAGTGCGGGGATAGGTTTTTCTGACGAGGACCGATACGTGGAGTGCTCTAGCTGTGCATCGTTGTATCACCTCGGACAGGAGTGCTCGGGTGTGGCTGAGGGCACCTTTTCGGCCATGAGCGCGAAAAGGAGAGACAAGTGGCGGTGCAAAACATGCAGGTCAGGAGATGCGTCCCAAGGTGGCTCTAGTCAGCTAACAGCTATTGCCGAGAAGCTATCGTTGCTGGATTTCATTCGCGAACAAGTCGACGCGCTTTCCTTGATTCCATCAAAGATAGACGAGTTGCTGTGCTTGAAGTCTGAGATTGAAGCAGTGAATACAAAAATGCAGGAAATACACGACTCGGTTGAGTTCCTGTCAAGTAAATATGATTCCTTGCTGCAAGAAGCAGCTACTCGTGACAAAAACATCTCGGCATTGTCGTCGAGAGCGGCGATACTTGAGGACCAAGTCGCTTCGCAAGAAGCTACCATTCAAAGCCTTCGAAGTGAAATGAACGCCTCTGAGCAGTATAGTAGGTCATCGAACCTGGAAATTCACGGTTTACCCCAAAGTCCTGGCGAGAACTTGACTGCTACCGTTTCCGGGTTGGCTGCTCAGCTGGGCATTGACGCATTTCTTCCTGGCCATGTCGTATTCGTGCACCGGTTGCCTGGGAAGGGCAGGAAACCAGCGCCAGTTTTGGTCCGCTTTCTTTCGGCGGGCATACGGGACAGCTGGCTGGCAGGGCGGAAGAAATTGCGTCATTTGGCGCAGGGAAAGGAGCCCTTCATTTTCTTTGTCGAGAACTTGACAAAATACAATAGAGAATTGTTCTGGGCGACGAAATCTAAGGCTAAGGAAGTGGATTTCAAATTCGTGTGGGTGAAACACGGAAGAATTTACGCTCGGAAGAAAGAAGGTGACCCAATCCTGCGTATAACGAGCCTTTCTGACTTGTCTCAGCTAGCCTGACTATTCTTTTTTTTGTCTTTTGTAGTCTTTTCTTTGAGCCATGGCTACGTGTGAACAATTCCGAGACTTTCCTTCTTTCACTAATACCTTTTCAAAAGTTGGTGAAAGCACTTTCACTATTTTTCACGTAAATGTGCGCAGTATTCGCAAGCACTGGAATGAATTTTGTCTCCAAGTTGTTGCTGTGCGTGACATAGCTGATGTTTTTGTCTTAACTGAAATTAATATTGGGCAAGAGCATATTGGTCTATTTTCCCTCCAAGGTTATCACAATCATTTTTTTACACGGAAAGACGGCCGTGGTGGTGGAATTGCTGTTTTTATCAAAGAATGCTGGATTTCAAGTCCTCTGAATATAACATTTACAACTGCTGAATCGCTAGCGCTTCGTATTCACACAACATTTTGCCATCACTTTGCTCGCTATTTATAGACCTCCAAACCAAAGCATCAGAAAGTTTGTGGATGAGTTGCGACTACTTGCTTTTCCATCTGGTCATGTGTGCATGATAGGTGATGTTAACATTGATCGGCTGAAAAAAGAAAGGCACATCGTAGCTGAATACTTGAACACGCTCGCTGACTTTGGGATAGAAGCCGTTATCAACCTCCCGACACGTGTCGAAGTTTTGGGCACATCACTCGTGTCTTCATGCCTAGATCACGTGAACGTCCGTTCCGAGAACGACCAGGTTTTCCCGTTTATTGTTGAGCAAAAGCTGTCGGACCACTTCTTTGTGGGGTGCAGCTTTATTTCGTCGCAGCGTATTACCGTCCAGAAAGCGATATCAGAAATTGACGTCGTTGATAACAGGAAGCTTGACTTGTCGTTACAGCATTACGATTGGCGATCTTTTCTTGCGGAAGTTCCTGCAAGCAAACTGTATGAATCTTTTACTACTGTTTACACGCAGATTGTGAACTCGTGTAGAAAGGTGGTCGTCATAAAACAACGAAAACCGGATTACCCATGGATAAGCGGAAGTGCCTTATCCGTTATAGCAGAAAAGGAATATGCTTGGGCGCGTTATCGTCGTTCCCCTAAAAATCAGTTTTTTCGCGCAGCGTATAAGATGGCTCGCAATAAGGTTACCGCGGTGCTTAGAGCTGGACGACGAAAACACTTCCAAAATAAGTTTTCTGAATCTAGAAATAATCCATCCAAGGCTTGGTCTGTTGTTAATGAGTTAAGGGGTCGTCCACGCAAAGGTGCGTATGAAATCATTGCTAAAAATTTTGGACCTCCGTCTATTGTCCTAGCGGACCAATTCAACCTTTTTTTTTTCGTCTGCTGCAACAAACTGGTCTAGTAATACTAGTTATCCTGGGCCGCCATCGGTGGCTGTGTCTGCCTTTCTACCAGAGTGCACTGAAGAAGATATTCGCTATATCCTCTTTAACTTCAAACAGGGCAAGTCAGTGGGACTGGATGGCGTGTCTGCTGACGTTCTTCGCAGAAACTTCGCGGCTCTGAAGAGTGTTCTCTTAGCTATCATAAACGACATTATAGCAACACAAATCATGCCATCTGGCCTTAAGGAAGCACTTGTGGTTCCCCTTTTCAAAAGTGGGCAGGTGAATTCTGTCACAAGCTATAGACCTATTTCCATACTTTCGTGCATTGCTTTGATACTTGAAAAGCATATTTTTCAGGTAATGCAAACCTTCATTGATGCACATAACCTTTTATCGGCCAACCAATATGGATTTACCTCCGGGCGCGGCACTAAGTTAGCGCTAGATGAGCTAACTGATTTCCTTAATAATGCTCTTGAAAGCAGCGAATTTGCTTGCGCATTATTTTTAGACGTATCCAAAGCTTTTGATTCCGTGAATCACGATGTCTTACTTTGTAAACTTCATAGCTATGGCTTCCGAGGGCCTTTCCTGTCTCTCCTTAAGAATTACTTGCATTGTCGGAGTCAAGTTGTAGTAATCGGGAATATTAAAAGTAGGCCCACACAGTTGTCCAGGGGTGTTCCTCAGGGATCGGTTTTAGCACCCCTTCTATTTAACTTATACGTTAACGATCTCGCTCAGTCCATTCTTCATTGCCGAGTTTTCCAGTATTCTGACGACACGATTCTGGTATCGCGTCATGCTAATTACGATCAAGCTGTGACTGAATTACAAGTTGACACTGTAAATGTCATGAGTTGGTACAGTAATAACTTAATTTCTATCAATCAAAATAAAACTAAACTTGTATGTTTCCATAATCCCCTAAAACGTGTTTCTCGCATCACTCCCTTGTTTCTTCATTCTCCTCAGTGTAATAATTGTGCCTGCTCTCCTATTCCATACCTCTCAAGTGTCAAATATCTGGGTGTTCACTTTGATTCAAGCATGTCTTGGGATAGTCATTTGGCTAACGTTTGTGACCGGCTGCGCAAAATAGCATGTATACTATACTCTATCAAAGCATTATGCCCTGTTTATATAAGGAAAATGATAGCTCACACATTAGCATACAGTGTGCTGCGCTATGGAATTTGTTCTTTTTACTTTTGTTCAGTGTTTTGGCGAAAAAGAGTTGATTGCTTACTAAAATCTATAATTCGTGCCGTAATGTATGGTGTTCAAATTCCCAACAACTCTAATCTGTTTTTGTCATCACGCATGTCTTCCTTCAGATTGTTATTTAAAGAAAGCGTCATTCTTATGTATCTATGGAATAATGAATTCTGCCTCCCATACGTCCCTGTTCGTACACTGCGCCCACGTGGCCATTTCATTTTGCCTAGAGTGCGCACTAGGTACGGTGAACGTGTTCGTGCTTTTTATGTGCCAAGTACTCTAAATGACCTCCCAACCAATGTTTTCTCGTTAGGCAGTCGGAAAGACGTAAAGTCTGTTATATTTGATTTGTATGCTTAATTTCTTTTTTTCCTTCCTACCTGTTTTTTTTTTCTTTTTCCCTTTTTTTTTTCAGAAATGAACAGATGCGAATTGTCAGTGGCGCATGCTCCGTTTTGTGCCCTGCTGCCGGACACTGCCCCACAAGCCATTGTCGGCTTGGGCAGGTCCGTATTTTGTACGCTGTAAATCCACGAATAAAGATTATTATTATTATTATTATTATAACCAAAGTAAGCTGAATCCGAATTATGGGCCTATTCTCCACGGGCAAAGTTTGTGAAACAAGGCTTCAGGTATTGGAAGTACGCACATGCTCGGGAACAACATGGTCTCGCAAGACTCTTTGCAGAGCCAACACCTTGTTATGATCGAATCACCGGACCAACCACGTGGTATAGCGATCGTGCTATACGAGATACTCGAGCAAGCTGCTCAGTCATATCTCCGGTATAGCAAAGTTATTTCAGCCTTGAACTTGAACGAGCATATGGAGTGCCACACTTGGACAGTCGTGCAATTTGTGTGCGGTCTGAGTATGCGATTCAATTGACAAGCGACCACCGAGCGACGACGGTGTGAGAGGCAGATAATTAAGATTTACTGCGAAGAGAGGAGGCGAGAAAGGGAACAATGCTGACTAAACCAGTTTCATGAGGGAACCTCAAAGTTTTATGCTGCTTACTCTCGCCCACGAACTTCTACATGTTTGCATGTTCTTCCTTTAAAATTTCGTCTTCTTTTTTTTTACTTGTTCGCATTTCGTATTTTCTCGGGAAATTGGATTTGTAACCACCGCCTGAGGTGACTCCACGCTAACGAGCTGATTCGACAGACCCACCGAGGTTATTATGGACAAAAGGAAGCAATAGAATAGCAGTGGGAACATACGAACTGCGTAATGTTTCGATGGTTCGAGGTCCCCGAATAAATGCTGAAGACACACTGCTGGACAGAAATTCTTTCGTGGGCGTTGCTGAACGAGTTTTAGTTTACCGTCCTGAGCTTTAGATTCTTTCTCTTGCAGTGTCGCTGTTGATTCCTTGTTTTTGTTCTATCAATACAAAATTGATTGATTGAATGAATGACTCATTCTCAGTGGAACGGTCCTTGTCCAGAATACAAGCACAGGGAAAAAGAAGATACTGTCAGACTAGGAAGGCACGCAGCGAGGTTGATCAGCATCTAGAAACCAATGTAATAGCCCGGATGTGCTGGCAGAATCCAGGAGAGACTGCAGTGCTGCGCCACGGCCGTCTAGGCCACCCAGCGGCTCGATTCACCCTTTGTCGCTGGGCACCTCTTTCGGGTGGAGGAGCTTTCCCCGCGAAGATTTGTGCGACGGAGAGTGCCACTTGAGACGATCGTCGGTGGACCGCACGGGTTGCTTAATTTCATTAAATTCTGGAGTTAGTATATGCAAACAGGTGCGTAAATCAACCTCTAATGTGTTTAAAAGTAGCTATTGTGAACAAAACAAAAGTTAAAAAGAGGAAAGAAGGAAATTATGGCGGATCCCATGCACTGCTGGAATCGATGTGAGCGAAAGTTACTCTGCTGTTTGCTTCGATTGACAATATCGGGCGGTGATGTTTACGTCGGGTGTTTTGCATTTTTCGGTGTTTAGTGTAGTACGAGAGTGGTGCATTCGTGTTAAGTGTTACCTGGCACCCGCCACTTGTGTTTGTCTACGTAGTACGTATAACACACGGCGAGACGTGTTTCCTTGAGGGTTCATTCTGTGCCATTGTTCATAGCGGGCGAGAAGGTCAGCACTGTTATTGCCCCCACACGTCGCAAGGCAATGTTGCAAAGGTGCTACACTTTTATTTAAATCGGGGGGCTTTACGTGCCAAACTCACAATCTGTTTATGAGGCACGTGGTAGTGAGGGACTGAGGATTGATTTTGGCGACCACCCGGGATTCTTTAACGCGCGCCTAAATCAAAGTACACGAGCATTCTTTCGCATTTCGCCCTCGTTGAAATTCGGCTGCATTGGCCTGCATCGATCCCGTGACCTCCAGCACAAGCCATAGCCGCAAAGGTATTGCGACGGGTCCTCAAGCGTTGATCTGACGGGCAGCCGCTTCCGCAGCGTCCAGACGCTGCGTTGCTTTGCACGCGCTGCTTCAGGTGTCCGCTTGACATTCTTGCATGGTGCTTATTATTCAGAAATAGCAGAAACGTTGCAAACCATACCTTGAATTTATACGCAGTTTGACCGCCAACTGCTGCCATGCTTTCCTTGCTTTCATACGTCACGTTTCCCTCTCCGGCGTTCACCCCATGTATGCTAGTTGCTACGAGCGAAGAGTTACAAGGCTGTTATTCACTCGTTTTGTTACTGCGTCGGTCCTATACCCGCTCTGCCTTCTTTATTTACTCTACTACTCTATCGACCACCCCTCTGTGCTACCTTGTGGCCGGGTCTCCGAGGCAAATAACCCGAAAATAAAAGCGCGCGAATGCTCTCTGCTGCAAAATGCGGTGTTGCAACTTCACCGGTAGGTCTACGTCAGTGCGGTGTGGAAAACTTCCGTCGTCTACGACTACAACTCCACGTTTAAAGCGAAAAGCAGTCAGGGCTTCGTCCGGATTGCATCCTGAACCATGTCGTAGTCGCTTTTCAAATTCTTCGAAAAACTCTAGCGTTTCACTGGGGTGGCACTTCAAAAACATCACGTTGCTTGCGCAGTCTTCTTGCAGCGTCGGCCATTTCTTGCTTGTGGTGGCAGTGCGTGCCTGACTTCACGTACTCGTTAAAAGCACGCTAACACTGGTTCTATGCAAGACCACCAGCTCAGTATGTGACTTGAGACCATTTTATCATACCAGGCTTCCAACACTGCAACCGACGGGCGCGAGTTGTACAGCGCGATATAGGCTTTCGTGTCGACGGCACTGACAAAATCAGCATGCCAACCGCCGTTCCACAGATCACCGCGCAATAGGCTGCCGAACCGACAATACAATAGCTGCAGCGCCTTGGCTTATATACCTAGTTATTCACGCTCAAAAAGAATCGGAACGTGCTTTAGAACTGGAAACTCACGAACTTCTGTCTTTTCAAGCCCTACACGTAAAGGCTTAAAGGCGTTCCCGTTCAGCGAAGTTTAGGCCTAGCGGAGGAGCGGTCGAGTTCTTGCACTCGCTACCTGGTGGACCTGATTTGAAAAGTAAGCAGTTAAGACAAACAAAACTGCTTTTTATAGTCAAGTTATGGCATTAGTAATTTGAAATCATCTACTCTTTACTTCTCACGGCACCGCACGCAGTAAGCGCGGGAAGCGACGACACAGTGATGTGCCAACATCTGTACGTCATTGTCACATTCACTACATAGATTGGTGGGTGTGTACGTGTTGTTATGCTGACACATTTCTTAATTCTAAAGATGCACTTTTTTACCTCTGCGTCAATGCAGCAGCTTAAATCGATCAGTTACCCACGGTGTCAGTGACGGCATCCACGTTTTAACAAAAGAACTACACGTGGCCTAGCTATGAACGAGCGCTTATGGGAGTATAATTTTCTATAATAATGCTTAATGAAATGCGCTAACTGTAGCTATGATGAAATTAAAGAAAAGCGAGAATCAGTAATAACAGCCCGTTGTATATGTGTATCTAGTCCATGGTCCCCCTTGTTTGAGGGGCTCGACCGCTCATATGACTCGTCTCATGGTAGAACGCGAGTCATATGCGCAGATATGTATGCTTTGCTATGCTTCGACAAGTTTCATATTAGCTTTGCGCCGTTTTCACAATATTTGAAGATAACAGCCACCTGTGGTTATAGATAGATGTCCATGTAAACAAATGCCCTACTTTACGACGCAGAAGGCTGTGCTCGAAGGCTTGTTGATTATGTGAAATGTTTGAAGACTGCACAGAAGAAATACAAAAAAATGTGAATTGCAAGTGCCAGGAATCGGCGAGAAAAAATTGCAAGGCCGCCGAGTTGGCAGATGGAACTCAACGTGCCATTATCGACCTCACTGTTAGCACAACAGCGTTATTCTCAACCAATAGTCGGCGAATGCTACATGGCTTTAAGGAACCACGTGGTGCCCCGGGGAAGCCAATAATAATTACTCGTGATCTAAGAAACGCTCAACCGACTCACACACAACGTGGACGTAGGTGCGCAAAGCAACGGGCGAAAGCTCTGACACCTTGCCAAGATGATTCCAGTAGTGTGCGTCAGAAGGCAGCACAT
The DNA here is from genome assembly GCF_013339745.2 of Dermacentor silvarum. NCBI lineage: Eukaryota > Metazoa > Arthropoda > Arachnida > Ixodida > Ixodidae > Dermacentor > Dermacentor silvarum. The sequence goes on from NC_051160.1 coordinate 46,640,739, forward strand.
GAAAAAGGCGGATTGCAGGAGTCTAGCAGCAGCAGCAGCAGTGGAAAAGTATAAGGAAATGGCAAAGGAAGTTTCGCTTTATAATAAAGGAACGAATAAATTTAAAGGGCTTTCTAGGAAAGCGAAGGCAGTGAAAACACATTTTTTCACAGCATTCGAGAAAAACCAAATAGGGGCCGAGCAATAAAAAAGAAAAGGCAATGAATTTTTTTCGTTCTCCGATGTCCTCCCATGAGTGAGGAGAAACTTTCCCGGTGTCGTCACTGTGTCGCTCAAGTCCGCAGGGACTTGCGATACGGAAGCCCACGGGAAAGTAGGTCCTCGGGGAAGAGGAAGCAGAAATTTATTGCGCTAGTGAAAATACTTTATGTTGTCGGAAAGAAAAAAAATGTATTTGTCACGCGTCGCTGAACATAAAACAAACACAAAATCGAGAAAATGAAAGATGCAGATGAAGATGACCATAACTTCGCTCTAAAAACCGTTCAAGTTTCTTTATGCTTGCACTATTTTCGTGCCCTATGCACAAGGAATGTACTTTAAGCTATTGCTGCGAATAACACGCAATATTATGAGAAACTAAAGCGTGTATCTCACGGGAGGTCAGGAACGACTATATATCTGCCCACGAATGACAACTATATATATTGTGTCGCAAGAAGTTAATGTAGCCCTTGAAGAATGTCGGACAAGCGGCCAAAGCTGTGTTGGGCGAATAAATGAAATATCGCCGCGAAGTTGTGCTTCTCCACTTGTTTATATATATATATATATATATGCCGCACCTAGCACTGAGTTATACCGCCAATGGTGCTGAACCACTGAAGTAGGTTGCTTAACAGTCTGCATGAACTTAGTCTGTTGGCTCATGCCTTATGGAAGCGCCGAAGTGAGACGATAATTCCTTTGATAACACTGGCCAGCATGTAAGGATTATTATTATTCTAGCTCTAATGTTTTCCCATGTAATAAAATGTTTTTTTTTCAGCGATGGCTGTTTGTAACACTGGGAAAATAATTATTATCTTGATGGTTTCATAAGTGTGTCCGCTTGACTTGTCTCATCTTGTCGAAGCAATGACATTCATAGAAAAATTGTATGTGCGTATGTGCGGAATATACATATATGGAAAATACATTCTACGAAGGTGAAACTGCGTGGTGAGTAGAACGAGACGACAGTCGTCAATCTAACAACATAAGCCTAGTTTTGCACTTGCTAGACAGCACTGTACTGTTTGTAGCGTTTACTTCGTGCCTTTTTTCTGCTTTTCGATCAAGTGTTTGTAGATATGACATGTGCCAAAATAAAATGCCAGTTGAAGTTGTGAAGAGCCCGTCATTAATAGGGCGTAAATAATGACGAGAGTCACAATTACCAAGCAATGTTGACTTTCCAGCAGCCTAGCAAAAGCTCACATTTTTGCCTGCAAAGGTTTATTTGTTTATTTGTTTACTTATTTCCTCAAAAGTCTCTTGTTCAGACGTTACATGGGGGAGTGGGTGGTTAATGGCAAACAAAGATAATAAAAGTTATGATGGAATGTTTTCGAGGAGCGATATTGATGCGTACATTAAAATACGTGCGCTAATATAATTACCACAGGCCATTTCCAAAATTTTGGGACAGCTTAATAAACATCTGGTATATATATATATATATATATATATATATATACAGTGTGTCCGTAAAATCATGGTGCACTTTTGACCGGTCACAGGAAAGCAACAAAACGAGATAGAAATTGGCCAACCTTCGCCACATAAAACGAAACCTCTCCAAGTTTCCGTGGTATGATGTGCAAGGGTGTGCGCTCAGAGGCGATGACGCAGCACAACGAACTGTGCAGCAGCGAATCAGCCCACGCCAGTCGAGATGTGGATTGCACAGAGAAAAGTTCAGTGTGTTCTGTGGCTTGCTGAATTCTAATCCGTGACCAAAGTGCAACGTGAATAGCGTCGCATGTGGCGATGGCCACCACGATACGCGAATCTGACGCCGTTAGACTTTTACTTGTGGGGTTATGTGAAGCAACCTGTGTACATTGAACGTACCAACAACATTAATCATCTAAAACTAGAATCACAGACGTTATTCGGTCTGTTGCACCAGACGTCCTTAATTGTGTGTATGAATAACTTGAATATCGTTTAGACGTGTGCGGGGCAGCAAATGAAGGCCACATCGAAATGCACTGAACAGGTAGAAAACTTGGAGAGAGAGAGAGAGAGAGAACTTTAATGAAAAGAATGGCTCAATGGCCTAAGCAGGGGTAAGGGTCAATGGCGGGGTTCACAAGGAAAAAACACACACACACACAAAAAAAAAAAAAAACAAGAAAACACTACACATTCATAACCTGCCGGTCAAGCCGGCCTCGCGCACAAACTCCCATAAGGAGTTGATAGTTCGTCGGGCATCGGCCTGAGGGGGCGGCGTGGTCCATGCCTCCAGTGAGGTAATGCCGCGTCCCTTGTGCTTGTCTCTTACTGCTGCGAGACCGGGACAGTCCCACAATAGATGCCTGATTGTCGGTCGAGCACCGATGTCGCACGTACTGCACGTCACTGGTGAAGACATCACTTTCGCCTCCGTCTCTTCCTCCTCCTCATTGTCCATACGTTGCCTCTGATGGCCTCGCGTCTTCTTTGAAGCGGCGTACGCGCGCCACTTAGCCAGAACATCTTCGGTGAGTGCTGCGCCCGTCCTGGCCTTATGCACCAGGACTTGCGCGCCCCGAGGAAGCCCCTTGGGCAAAGGGTGGGCATTGTGCGGTACCTTCGCCTTCAGCTCCCGTTTGGCTTGGACTTTAAGTCGCTCGCGCTCCTCCTCCGGATCCAGACGCACAGGAGTGAGAGGGACTGGGCCCAGGGGAGATGAGCGGGAAAATAACAGCTCGCTCGCTGCACTGTGGGCCGCACCGTTGCCGATGCTGCCCGAGTGCCCCGGGACCCAGTCCACTCGCACACCCATGCCGTAATCCCGATGAAGGGATGCGCATGCGACCTTAATATCATGCGCCCACGTGGAAAATTTTCAATTTGTTTGGTGTACATTTCATATTTCTATCTTGTTTCGTTGATTTACTGTGACGGGTCAGAAGTTCACTATAATTTTACGGCCACACGGTACATATACAGATGCTTCGTATAATTATGACGCTCCGGTACAGCTTTTCCTCAGTTAACAAGCATGTTGCTAACGTCCAGTAGAGTTCTTCACTATTGAGTTCGAACCTTCATTTAATCTTTCACTGAAAACTGTACTGTTGTACCGCGCGCGACACAATTTGTTTTCTTTCTTCACTCATTTCGCTTAGTGAAGAGCAAGGAATCCCAGAAAAAATGTGGTTGATCCCTCTTATATAGGAATCGGTATAGAACACGAAAGTGAAACGTGTCTTCACAGAAGTAGTGTAATGTTTATTGCACATTGATATATAATGTCTATTGGTGTTTTGTGGCTAAAGCGCCCTTAGGCGTTGATGCACCCACGCTGACGCCTGGTGGCACGTCTCCTCCATCACGACTACCAACGTCGATGACCATGAGCAACCGTCGTGCATATGGAAGCTGCACTACGCTGCACACGCTAGCACAACGCGAAAGACGAAGCACGTAACTGACACACTAATACAACGCGCAAGACAAAGCACGTAACTGAATCGTCACCGAGTCAAATCAGCGCGTACAGCGCGTCGTAATTGCAGCCTCCGCGATCAACTTCAGAAACATTTTCAGAGCTAATTGCGGAGGCCACGCTCCGCTGTGCTGAGTACGGTGAACGCCACCTAGGTGGCGTTGGTAGTGCTTCTTGATGCCAGCGTCCCTTCGAATGCTGGCATCGAGGCGTCGTAGTGCTGAGACCACCGAAGCGTTCACTGTCGGTGCGCGTTAGTGTCATAATGCAGTACTTCTCTTTTCTGCTCGTAGGCGGCGGCACCGCCCCGAGCAAGAGCGCGGGTACACGGAGGAGTGTTAGATATATAAGGCGCGTCTGTGTAGCTCTCTGCAAATGCGTTTGTGGCGCAATGGGTTAAACGCTCGGCGATCTATCGTCGCGGACCGAGAGGTCGTGGGTTCGATTTCCAAATTTTGCATGTTTGTGGAACTGTTTCTTGTGGTTTCTTTCTTTGTATTATGTTCTATGACGTATTTCCGTGACGGAAATACGTCAGTGAAGTCTTGGTGGACCCCGGCATAAAACACTTTCGTGTTAAAAAGCAAAAATTGAGTTTAAAGGTTGCAGGAGCAATTCACGCCCTATTGGTCATCAATTCTACTTAAAACAATGGGCGCGCATTACCTCCCTGCGAAGCGCGATACGGCGCTCCTAAGGGGGCGCCTGCTGTGAGCGGCGGCAAGCTCACGTCGGTGACAGGTTGATGGAAGAGCTTACAGATGATGACGATCGATTCCTTTTGTCGATACGGCCACCGCGGTTCCGTTCCGGACACACTTTTTTGCACCTCTAGTGTGTCCGTATACTGCGGGCCGTTGTCCAAGCCACGCGACCAGACGCGAACGCCCTAGTGCGTATTTTTGTTCACAATCCAAGGTGGGACGCATTTTCTTTGACATCGAATCGGACACTAATCATAAATGCCGTCTTTCCTTTCCTGAAGCTCTAATTACAGCATACACGGGAAAACCTAGATGGAGATATGCTAAACAGACCTGCGTTCGCTATTTCGTTACTGTACTAGACCGGGTTAAGCAGTCACTTAGGTGTAACCTTATCCCTTTCAACCCTGAATTTTTTTAACTTGCAGAATATTTTTTTCGTCGTTTTGTATTGATTTACTAATGCCTAAGAAACACAAAAATATTTATTATTATCGTCCATTGATCTTAGATCCGGCTACTGGCAGACTTCTGTTGATGAAATGGACCGCGAGAAGACTGCCTTCATAACACCTGATGGTTTATATCAGTTCAAAGTAATGCCCTTTGGCCTATGCGACATTTGAACGAATGATGGACTCTCTTTTGCGAGGCTACAAATGGACCACCTGTCTTTGCTATCTTGACGACGTTATTGTTTTTTCTCCCACGTTCAGCAGCCACCTTACGCGACTCGATGCAATGCTTGCGGTCTTCCGAAAAGCCGGCCTTCAGCTGAACTCCACGAAATGCCAATTCAGGCGCCGTCAAATTACCGTGTTGGAACATCTCATTAATGCAACCAGTGTACAACCAGATCCAGATAAAGTTCGCGCCGTTCGCAATTTTCCTGTGCCTCGTTCTGCTTCTGACGTGCGCTGCTTCGTCGGCCTGTGTTCTTACTTTCGACGTTTCGTCAAAAACTTCGCCGACGTTGCTCGCCCTTTGACAGATCTTCGACAGAAGAACACGCCTTTCTAATGGGGCCCGGAGTAGGCTCACGCGTTCGCCGCTCTCATCGGCTTTCTGACCACCCCTCCCATACTTGCCGACTTTGATCCATCTGCACCGACCGAAGTCCACACTGACGCCAGCGGCCACGGCATCGGTGCTGTTCTCGCCCAGCAGCAGAATGGTACCGAGTGCGTGATAGCTTACGCCAGGAGCCTGCTGTCACCTTCTGAGAGGAATTACTCCATCACCGAGCGCGAGTGCTTGGCTTTAGTGTGGGCTGTCGCCAAGTTCCGGCCATATTTGTACGGCCGCACGTTTTCGGTCATTACAGACCATCATGCCCTCTGCTGGCTGTCTTCCCTCCGGGACCCGACGGGATGGCTTGGTCGCTGGGCTTTGTGGCTCCAGGAGTTTTTTTTTTTATTGTTATCTACAAGTCTGGACGTCTGCACAAGGACGCTGATTGCCTCTCTCGTCATCCCGTGGATCTTCCGGATCCTCTTGCACATGATCCGGAGACCTGCGCGTTGGCTTTCACTGACATGTGCGACATGCGCGCTGAACAATATTGCGACGAGTCCTTGCAGGCCATCATCGCCAGAGTGCAATCTGGCAGTACCGACGGCCCGTGCCGCATTTTCGTGCTGCACGACGGCATTCCCTACAGCCGCAATATCAATCCTGAGGGCCCTGAGTTTCTCCTTGTCCTTCCTCGTCATCTACAATCCGTCGTTCTCGAACAACTTCACGATGCACCAACGGCGGGACACCTTGGAGTTTTGCGCACATACGACCGCGTACGACGCCGGTTCTTCTGGCCGGGACTCTACCGCTCTGTGCGTCGTTATGTCGCAACTTGCGAATTGTGTCAGCGCCGGAAAAAACCTCCCCTGCCACCTGTCGGCCGACTCCATCCAACTGAAGTTCCCTCTGAACCGTTCTATCGCGTAGGCCTTGACCTGCTTGGCCCTTTTCCGACGACGACTAGATGGAATAAGTGGATCGCCGTCGCTACCGATTGCGCAACACGCTACGCGATAACCAAAGCGTTGCCGACTATTTGCGCAACTGACGTCGCAGATTTTCTCCTCCATGACGTCATCCTCCACCACGGTGCACCTCGACAGTTACTTACCGACCGCGGCTGCTCGTTCTTGTCTCGAGTTGTTGACGACCTCCTCCGCTCTTGTGCCACAGAGCATAAGCTGTCCACCGCCTACCACCCACAAACGAACGGTCTCACGGAACGTCTCAACCGAACACTCACAGAGATGATGTCGATGTACGTCTCCAATGATCACCGCGACTGGGACGCCACGCTGGCCTACGTCACTTTCACGTATAACTCGTCCAGACATGACACCGCAGGATATTCTCCCTTTTATCTTTTGTATGGTCCCGACCCTACATTGCCTTTTGACACCATCCTACCTTCTGTGCCACGTGTTACAACTGAGTACGCTCGTGAAGTCATCGATCGCGCTCACATGGCGCGTCAAGTCGCCCGATCTCGTCTGTTGGACTCTCAGGATATACAAAAAGAGCGGTACGATCGGCGCCATCGCGATGTTAAGTTCGCCCCAGGTGCTTGGGTGCTCCTCTGGTCACCATGTCGTCGTGTCGGTCTCTCCCAGAAGCTTCTCTCTCGCTACACAGGGCCTTATGAAGTCCTATACGTCAAGTTAACGATGTCAATTACGAGATCTCGCCGTTACAGTTTGATCCGTCCTCAAGTCCGACTCCAGTTGACATCGTGCACGTTTCGCGTTTGAAGCCATACTTCTCTCGCAGTTCTTCGCCTGACATGCGCCGAGATGGCGCTTCAGCACCCGGGAGTCCTGTTATGGAAGGATAGGAGGCAAGAGAAGAAGATCGAGAGACACTGGCTGCTGCGTGTTGTTGGTGGTCAGCCATCTTGACCACGCTAACCTTACTTGTGTATATATTGTAAATACATCGTCTTACTCCCAACATCCCAGTAACAATATTTGTATTACCACATCAGTATAAGATATGGCGTCATGTCCTATATATAGGACACCAGGGCTTAGTGGTTGTAGAGACCAATACGAAGTATTTAGAAGTTGCATAATATTCTCAGCTGTATCTCACATTTAAATGTAGAAAAACTTGCATGATGGTAATTTGGCAGTGGTTCTTTTTCACCAAAGGCCTCAAAAATATTATTCGTGCTCGTTATATACGGCTCATCATTGCACTTGAATGGCTTCTGTCTACTTGATAGTAGCTTTGTCGGGCGTATTTTCGTCATAGATGGCCAATTCTTCGTCTTCTGTACAGTAATTACTGCTCCCCAAGCCTGCAAAAGCAAAGTGTGTCTAGCGCCCACCAACGCCGCAACGTGGGGATGCTAATGTCGGCCCTCTCAGCCGGCGCCTTAGTGCCTGCTGCCAAAGACGAGAAAAATAAAGATGGGCGGCGCGTGCTCGATGCGTAAGCACGGCACGCGCAAGTTCGTTCTAAAAGCCTGCTGCGCTGGTCCTCCTGGTCTAGCGCTCCGCTGCGAGCCCTCGGTTCCGGGCATGCGTGTCCTGGTTTTGATGATCATAGTCTTCTACCTTCAACACGCAGACTTCCTTTATCATTGTACTTGAATGGGATCCATCTACTCGATAGTGATTTTGTCGGATGTATTTTCGCCATAAACGGCGAATTATCGGTCTACTGCATAGCAATTACTGCTCCACTAGCCTGCAAAAGCAAACGGTATATCCTGCTTTTCATCGTGATCGTCTACTACATCCAACACGCATACTTCCTATAGTGCAGCAAACATATTTGGGTCCTTGATACACCGACTTTTTGCTATAGGAGTCCTCTAATCACTGAAAACAGCTGTTCAGGCTGACTTCTCACCTGTGGAATAATAACACAAGAAATCTGGAGCTGTCACAAGCAACAGCGCCCTCACTCTACGTTCAACTCATGCAGGGCCCTTGACAACTACTGAGCCCTGGTGTCCTATATTTAGGACACGCAGATCATGGCGTGTTGTGGGCTATGCGCAAATAAGAGGCAAAACTTCCCGATATCCATGCACCCCTAAGCACATCACAAACAACACACAAAAATATGATTGCTACCAAGACAATAGGTATTGAGCAAAATAACATCAAAAGACGTGGATACTGCTGCAGTCGTGTTTATTGCCTTCCGCCATTTTGATTTCACCTTTAGGGCTTTCTGAAGAAGACAAGGAGGAAGAAACTGTCACCTATGCTGGCGGAGGTGTAGGGTGAATAGCTCAAATTCATTCGTGAGTTTGCTAACCATTTGCGGCACGATTTAGAACAATTTAGAACCTGTTCAGGACTCAGTCTTCGATGATCGCGTCCGGAAATAGAAAAAGCTCTCATTGGCCATATGCTATATGTGCGAGTGAAAGCGCGCGAGGGCGAGGGACGCGCGCTTTTACGGCGAGCGAACGCACGGCGGAGAGCAAACCCGACTACCCAATGGAATAGAAGCGGTGGGCGAGGAGGGCATCGAGGCACCCTAGACCAACGTTGCCCTAGACTCAACCACGGGCGCGACTCAACGTTCTCAGTCTAAGAACGTTGCCCTAGACTGTGCGTGTGCGTGCCTGCTCTCCCACTGCGGCGCATGCGCGCAGCCCTGCCGGCCTCTGCCGCCGATTCTCTCTGGGCTCTCGCCCGCCTCTCAACTAACAGTGGGCCTCTTCCATTATCCGTTCCTGACAGTCCCGGACTGCCCGAGACGGTGCTTTCAGCCAATGAGCGTTGAGTATGCAGTCTTTCGGACAGTCCGGGACTGTCAGAGACGGATAATCGAAGAGGCCCAGTGTCGACAACGGCGTTTAGCCGTTACGTCACGTAGCCAGCGTTTTCACAGCGGTTGTGTGCGGTCACACAAACAACGCGCGCAACTGTTGTCGACGGCGGCGTCATTTTGCCCGCGCTCGCACCGAACGCGCGCGGCGTTGGTGACGTGTTTATGAAGAACGTGCCAGCCTTTGCCGTGCACCCTATGGCGGTGTACCGTAGCGACCATAAGGCCATGGTCCCTGTGGTCAGTAATTAAATGAAAACCACCGGATCATATATATTTCTCATTCTTCATTCGTACAAATAACCAATTACACAATCACATCGTAATAGTCATAATTGGAAATACATAACTCCCACCATAGTACAGCTTCGCTTATTTTCCATCTCCACCCTAGTGAAAGGGCTGACAGATTTTTTTCCTTTTTTACGTAACAGGCGATGTTTTATCTCTACCTCTTCCAGACTGTCCTGATGTTTTTATTTTGCCACGTCTTTTGCGTACACCTTCTTGCCATTTAAGCACAATCAAATATCGTTGCAGTGTTCTTTACGTAGCCTTCGCACTTTGTCGACAAGTGATAGAACGAAGACAGCAGGGTCTTCATTCTACACTAACCAGAGTGTTCAGGCTTTAGCCCGTAAAAATGTCCATTGACGTTGACAGTCACCTTATTTTTCCAAAGGAGCATTGAATAAAAAGTGATAAGCTCCCTAGTCTTACAAACAATTCTTACAAAACGTTATTTCACTTAAATAAGTGAAAAGCGGCTTATTATGCGTGTCTTTTCCCACAAACGCGAAATGACAGCAATCGCTTTCTTCTCAGTTTCTCCCTTTCCCGATATATCCGCCCCCGACAGAGACACCCCGTCACGTCACTCTACTAACTCTTTATAACTCTAACGCGGGAAGAATGACAAGGCCGCCTTCCAACCAAATAGATGCTCCTATTGAAACGCCGGCCAGCTTGCGTGAGGCACTTTACACATATTTAGTCAACTTATATTCTCCTTATTGTTAGAATAGTAATTCAGGACTAAACTCATCTTTGCTGCTGATCACGCCGCCGAGCAAACTCGAGACATCGAACGCAAGCGACAACGGCTGACTGCGGGCATACCGTCAGTGACGTCGTTCTCTCCGTCTCAGCCGAACCCGTGTGTAACCTCATAATTGAGAAATACTTTAATGAACGCTCGGTATAACCCACTGGTAAACACCGGGGCCGCACGTTTCAACTTTGCTGGTTAGCAATCTTCACGGAGAGGAAAGGCCGAGGAATTTTCCCCCGTATTTTCAGCCTTATATATAGATAGATGGTCTTCTCCAAACAATAGGGACTTCCTTGGTACTGAAGAATGGTGATCTACAAACGCAACTGAAATAATATTTCTCCTTAGCGTCCCTTTAACCCTATATGAATGAGTGTGGCCTACAGGCGACATTCAAACGATTTTTTTCCTTGCTAAGGTTCTGTATTCACGAAGTTTCGGGCTTAAATACCTTCGGCATACACTGAGTTGGTTTGGAGGAGAAACACAGGATGAGAAAGAAAAAGTTTTGCACGCGGCTCACGTTTCTTGAAAACATGGTCAGAGGAGACTGACCGAAGCCACATCTCCGCCTGCAGTGGTGTCACACACATCATGTAAAGCAGATGAAACTTACACCTATGCTTCATATATGATGAGAGATGCTTTTGTCTGGTTTGGTGTTAAGGCGAATTTCAGTTTTCTGCTCAATATTTCCTCCCTATTGCCAGAAAAGTTTACACAATTGATTTTTTTTCCTTTCCGTTGAATATGCTTATTTGCAATGTGGTTTGTACATTTAGATAGAAATGAAACACTTTTTACTGGTATTTATGTGTTGTCCGTAAAGGGTTAAGACTGGATCGTGCTGCTTGAGCAAACGAAATTTGATTTGTGTCCGTCGTGCAGTCTTATCATGGTGCTCTTGTGCGCAAAAGTTATTCGTTCAGCCCTGAAAATTTCACGGTCAAACATTTCCAGGTTAATAAATTTATTATCTAGAAACCAGGTAATACCATCGCATGGCGCCTTTTAGAAGGTAATTGGCCTGTTCAAATAAGACATTTCCCTCGAAAAACAATGATAAAATATCGCACATGTAGACCTCCAAGCTGTTCCACCACACAACTAGTTCTACCTTCAACAGATGAGCATAGCTTTAAAGGTCTCGCACGCGACAGAACTGGCATGGCATGATATGGCAATAACTTTATTTTGGTCTAGAGAAGCTAAGGCCCGAGGGCAAAAGCCGCAAGGCTAAGTCGGTGGCTCCGCCCACGTAGGCACCGGTAGGCCAAAGGGTTTCCCCTTTCGTAACCTCTCCGGATGGCCAGGAGTTGATCTTGGAGAACTTCGCTGGACATGCGCCGACTCCATGTCCTCCTCACTGTTGAGATCCGAAGCCCTTTGGTTGGGGCACAGCCAGGACATATGACCAAATTGATACGGAGTGTGTCCACAACTTCTAGATTCCGCGGGAAAATTCTGGTCAATTTTGGTAAGCACGAAAGGTGTGGGATAAGATTTGGTTTGAATCATTCTTAATGTGACTGCCTGAGCTCGGTTGAGCTTCTGAGGTTCGCAGGAATATATAGGCAAAGGGAACAATAGTAACAGAACACAGAAAGCCTCAGCATCGAGCCAGCGTTATGACAAGGGGACTTCGGCAAGGCGTCAGGCTTTGTAAAACACAAGTCTTCTTGTGGAAAGTGGTACTAAGATGTTGGGGCTCAACTGACGAAATTTGTGTTCCTATGTTGACCTGAGCCTTTCGTAAACATTATTTTCAGCATCGCGATTAGCTGGCATTTTCTGTTACGAATCGTTGTAGCCTAAAACATTTTTCTGAATATGGACCCTGATTTTTAGAATAATGCATTGTCGATCTTTACAATTTGCAGCAGCACAGAGATATTATGTAAGCGCGTGCCCGCTTTACAACATTGCATTTGCTGTTGTCACTTTTAGAGCACGGCTATGAAATACTTAATCAGATAATTTCAATGTCATTACAGAACATCATTCTACGAGGTAGTTGGGAGGAAATCATTTTGTGGGAATATTTTTTGTTAGCGACATTCCAACTATGCTGCATCCGTCATCTGTACAAAAAGTTTTAACGCCAGTAACAATTTTTCTGCTCAAACTAACAGCTACGAATATATATTTGATGGTGGATCTAGACAGCTGACGTAAAACACCTAACCGAGTGGTGTGTGACAAAATATCAGGGAACTCAACTGAATAATCTGGAATGCTTTTATTCCGACAGGCAATGGAATTCGTTGAATTTGGGACTTTGCACATAGAAGATCGCCCATGTCAAAATAAGAACTGAAACCTTTATTCGGCTAGCAAACTGCTCATTCGTTTCATCTAGAAAGCGGAAGAAGTACGTCTGTGCTGCTGAACATGCAGGTGAACGAATGCGAGAAGAAGAAATTATAACAAAGTAAATGAATAGACAATTTGGCTTACTTTCTCTTGTAAACAATGTTAGGAAGAGCTTGGAATTAGAACAAAATAAAAGAACAGACCATTTGACCTACTTACTCTTGTTAACCACGTTAGGAAAAGCGCGAAATGCTAGCAACGTCGTAGCTTGAAAGAAACGCCTCAAAAACATCTCTCACCGTTGCCTACGGTTCCAAAACCATCCGCCTGAAATCACTTACCGTAATTCTGCGATGCAGTAACGACAAGGGGCAGCCTTTTGTAGCCTGTTGTTGCTTTCGTCTCTGCGTACCATGTTCTTTACCCGGACGCTGACGCGCGTCATGAACACTTGTCAAGAATGCAGCCTCCTACGCCTCTCAAAAATATCCTGCGAAAGCTTGCGAAACGACGTACGGTGGCTTGCTTCGCTGCGTTCGTAGTTGAAGATGAGTGGACATGACGACAGCGCGTCTTGTGAGGACGCCCGCTTTCGTAGCCAGCACTCTAGCCTCTTCTAATTTGGCTCGACGCTGGTGAGTGTGCAATCTATGTAGGCAGGGGGTAGGAAGCTGAGATCAAGCTGGCCGACGATGGGGAAAGCGTAATTTGTGCCCGATAAGGTTCACAACAGCTTTCTAAAGAATCTTAAGTATCTGAAAAAATAATAAAAAACGCTGTAAGGCGAACTACTGACCAATAATCCCTGCGGGAAGAAACCTGAGAGGTCATTTGGCGAGCATGGAATTCTACTTCGGAGAACGACGTTCCTTGCTGCAAGCACGAACTGACGAACTCATCTAGTTTTATCTCGATCTCGCTTGATGGGTGTCTCGGTATTGTAACTGTAGTCTCGCGGCCTTGTTATAGTAACTATTAGAATCTATTCTATTGGCTAGAGAGTTAGGAACAGTGAGATTAAGTATATTTCTGGGGTTTCACACGCTAAAACCACTATTTGATTGTGAGGAACGCCGTAGTGGGGGACTCCTATTACTTTTGACTGCAAAAAACACTGGTACTGAGTGCTTAGCGCTACTAGGTGCTAAGCTAATACAGGCTCATTCATACCAGAAGATGCGAACGAAACAATCAAACAACCTAACACGAACACAATGCACATATAACTAATGTCTTAACACACAAGCGAGGGCTTAGTTATAATTAGACGACGAAACTGATTTCTCCTCTATGAACAAAAATAAAACATGACAAAAAGAAAAAAAAAGAACGCATATGTTAGTCTTCAAAATATTTCTGTGCTGAAATTTGAAGCAAATATAAAAAAGACAACCAAGAATATGGAAACAGTGTTGCAGAAATAAAGAAAAAGAGAACGTGGGTGGCAAAGGTGACAGCAAGCACACCATCAACGCCACACACTCGCAGTAAGGACATACCGGTGTCACGATCTGCATGTCTAGCAGCTTTCGTTCGAGGCAACGCAAAATAGTGAAATAATAGCAGAGTGTTAACTTGTATGTTGAATATTTACATAAAGCTGTGCAGATCGGACGTACTACTTATTGGAGCCAACTTGAAGCGCAGTATCAGTAAAGCGGTTGAATTCTATGCAACAAATTGCGATGCCTGCAAGTGTGTTTAATTTCATTCTATGCAATGTGCAACATCATGCTAGGTTTATGTGGGTGCTCCACTCATGCTACAAGTTTATTCTGACACAATGATGCACTACACACCCGCTGTGGTAGCTGAGTGGGCATGGTCTAGTTGCACTACTAATCTCGAGGACAAGGGTTTGATCCTGGTAGAATAAAAACCTGGGTAGAATGAAAACAAAATGTAGTTGACGCTAAGATGTTGCAAAAGTTTCATCGGCGCTGTCGGTCGATTTTACTGACTAAGGAGGTCTAACTTACCAACTAAACATAAAGGGTATATGAAAAATGCTATAATTAAAGGCTATTGATTGATCTTGACTGCTTATGAGGTTTATTGAAGAAGCACCTAATTTCACATCGGCATTGCATTGAGACCCGTTACAGCCGGCGAAAGAGTCCCATACGGCGTAATTGGGTACAAATGATACTCGGCATAATCAGTGAAGAATTGAGGACTTGTGATCACACTCCGTGAATCATTCTACGCCGCGCGAGGTCGCTCTGGCCGTTGTATCTTGAAAGCTATCAGCGGCGGAGACAGAGTCCGCCCTACGCTGTGTTTTGGCAGCATAGTTCTCGTTTATGCGAGCGGGGCATGAAGGTCAAATCGCTCGCTGCTGCAGCCACACTTACTTACTCCAGAGTTTTGACAGCGATATTCCGTGGTCGTCGAGTGACATGCGTTCATGTTTGCTTGTGCGCGCGTGACACCATGCATGTTAATCTAGTTCGTATGCCTATGTTTACAAGTTTACACTCCCGATAAAACTACTATCCTTTCTTCATATAGCTGTCCACTAATGCTTCGCCATTAAATACTGCGACTTTTCTTGATTTCATGATCACTGATCTCATCTGATCTTAAATTATACGGTACTTGAAGGCTTCTTTAAGATGTTGTTTTTTTCTAGAGGAGGCATTGCGCTCTTTCATTGCGCAGTTGCAAAACAACTGCATTCTTTATCGGAAAAATAATACAGCAAGAAATAAAAGAAACAGTGGCACACTCAGAGGTTCAAAATTTAATTTTTCTAAACAAGGCGTTTATTGAGTTTTTATATGAGCTGTTCAAAAATGGAAAGTTGACTGTATAGATAGGCAAGTGCTATCTATATGAACATCATCCGTATTGATCTTGTCGTTCTGAAAAAAAAAGGAAAAATATTTCGACTTTATTAAAAAACACGAAGTAACGTGCACGTGTTTCAGAGACAGCACTCAGTTTTGGGTCACTTTCTCTCTGTTAAGAAACGTCATTATTTGCATAATCAATAATCCCATGGGAACATATTTCGCCATACAGTTTGGCTCTCACAGTTCTGAAACAAAAATTGTCTTAAGATCGCCGGGCGTCTGCGCAAGCATTTTTTAAACATACGTATAACGAAATCCTTAATATTCCTATTCGGGTACGCCTGACGGATCCACTTCATCTTATTGATACGGCGGGTCCATATCAAGCAACGTCTCACGTAAAGCGCATACTGCTAAGCTTCAACGTGCCTTCAGAGTACAGTGGTTAGAGCATGTACAGAGCTGTCCATCACGCAGTGGATAGCTACTGCACGTAGACTATCCCTCTAGTTTGCACAGAAGTCCACCTAGCATATGGGATGACCTTGCGGTCATCCCATATGCTAGGTGGACTTCTGTGCAAACTAGAGGGATAGTCTACGTGCAGTAGCTCACTTCTATGGCGATCAGTGCCAGCGTGGCTTAAGGCTCACTTTTTCAACGAAAAAGGGTAATTAGAAGAAGCTCTAGGTGTTCAAGAAGTTGTCGATATAGGACTAGAGTAGAATGTTTGCAACGAGCACAAGAATTGGAGTTCACAAACGCTTAATTGAAGAAAAATTATGCATCAAAAGCAGTTTGTAGTCATACATTACATAGCAAGTACAGAAACGCTTTCGCGTTTCCCGCTGTGGGCGTTACAGTAGAATCTCCGATTGGTAAGCTCTGATTTTTTTAAAGCGTGAAATGCTTTTTGTCGGCGACCTTCAAGTGACCTTGAGCCAAAAGCGCGAGCCGTTATACGGGCACTCAAACGAGAACATCCGGGCAACCAGTCAAACATTCATAAATCCGGGCTTTGGCCCCCAGCCCTATGTAGAGGACCGCATTACATACGCTAGTTACTGCCCAGACAAGTTACAAAAAAGATTGCTTCCGATTTGTTCCTAAAGTCAGTTCACAATATCCCTCAAGCTGTAACTTCTAGTTTGCTGAAGATTTATTTGACATTTCCAATAGCGACGTCCAAAAGGCAGATACAGGACACCATGCACTCAATTTTCATCTTTTGGCGCTGAGACATCGTTGCCTGTGCTCTTTTGAACCCGAGCGGTCCGTGAGTTGGCCGCACATTTGCAGCCGACCACTTTGACGCGACAGGAAGAAAAAGTAGCGACAGGCGATGAACGCGCTGCACTACACAACATATGGTAGCGATTTCATGCTTACTGCTAGTCTCAATTACGGTAGAGCCAGCAATTTTTTTTAGCTTCTGCCTCACTCGCTATGGCCGTTGTTCCTAATATCTCCCCTGATCTTCACTCACTTCTCTTTTTTTACGTGCTTTTTCTCTTGTAGTGCCGGTAGGAACTGCGTCAATCCTGGTGGAAATTGTCAACTCACTCTCTGTCTCCTTTCTCTGGTTCTTTTGTGTACGCAAACCCAGTAACAGTAATATTGTTGAACGTGGCAAAAACATTTTTCGCCACTTATATTTAACAATGGCAGGATTGCAGCAAACGGCCCGGCCTCACTACCATTCGACATCCAAATGACACATCAGGCCATGAGTTTAGGCACGTTTTATTGCGCTGTTCTTACAGCATGTCTATTCTAGTGCTTTTACAGCATGTTTATTCCGGGATTTTTACATGTGCTTTACATGTAACGTTGTACCGTCCGACTAGATGTGTCACCACATGTTCCCTGTAACGTTTCGTATATAATCATACGAGTTCTATTTCGAACACAGCTTTTCATACGGGATCGCATAGGTTCATCACGATGAAGAGCACCGTGTCACCAATATGGGGTCATACAAAAAGAATTCGTTAATGCAAGTGGATGAATGTACTTGAATACATGATATCTATCAAATGTTTTCGGCACACGCTTTTAATTACATGAGAGGGTAGTATAACTTTATGAACTTAGCACATTCAGTCTTTTACCGGAAAAGTAGTTCACCGGGTGGCAAAAGTAGTTTGAATTGGGCAAGGGGAGAATTGCTCATATTTCGCGGGAATGCCTACAACATTTGAGCGCTGAATTTGGCCTGGCCTGGTGGCGGATTGTTATTGTAACGCACAAACCCAAGGAAATTGTCCTAGGTTATGAAAATACCGAACATGATTGCTCTGTCCGGAGAAACAGCGACTGAATTTGTTGGTACGCAAACAAACTGATATGCGTTTAAGTATTGCTTTGACATTATTTTTAGTCACGAAGGATGACTCATTGTTCTTAAAACCTTAAAATTTCTGAAACACTGCGGAAATATTAGCTTGCGGAGAAATGTTAGAACTCTATAAATGTTGAAGTAAAATTGAAAATTGGGCGAGTTAGTATACGATGACTACTTCGAACTGTAGCTCAAAAAAGGACGAAGCACCTGAGAGACGTGTTTCGATCACCTCAAGCAATCAATTTACGGCATTGGTATTGTTTTGTATTACTCTCCTTACTAAAGTGACATGATAATATTTCGGGTTAGCAGACGGTTACCTTTATTTACAGTGCCATGTTCAAGATTTTCACCTCGTCACTAGACCGAATATTTAAAAGTAGTGTCTCCATAGGGAGACAACGTGAATAAAATTTATAATAATGCCGGCTGCAACAAACGTGAACAGAATGCGTTTTATTTCTTTCTATCTGGCCTAACAAATTTCAATGGCTCATTAGGACGTTTCCTGCCTTTTTATTGCGATCGCAATTCATCATCATCATCAGCGCTAAACACTAAAAGCGAATTCTCGCCGTCGTCGCCCCCGCCAGGACATTCCGTATACGGTCCAAATGCGACGTGCACGCGTCGCTCGTGTGTCGTAGACTACGAGTGCGAGGTTCAGCCAAGAAGAAGACCGTACTTTAGGCACGGTCTTCTTCTTCGGAAATGACCTTGAGCCGCCGGAGCGCAAGTGTGGGAGGTGTGACGTCACGCTACGTGGTCCGCTGCGGAGAGGCGTCGCAGCTGGGGTACCACGTGACTAGGCGAGGGTTTACCGGCTGCTTCGCCGGCGCCTGATCGCTCAGTCTCGCCATGGATGGCGCGCCGTCTGGGCCGTCTGTGCGTGCACTTCAGCGCAAGCGACAGGTTGAACCAAATCATCCAGTAGATATAGCTGACGGCAGGCTGCAAAATCTCAAGTACAGGCAAAATGTGTGGGTTGCTGAAACACCGGAGCAAAGGGAGGCCAGATTAGCACGCTTTAGAGAAGCTTAGGACGCGCGGAAGCGTGCATAATGAAGCACTGTGTGCATAGTCTTTGCAAAACCAAGCCAAACACACCTTTCGCTCATCATAATTAGGTTTACATAAATTAAACCTCAGCCAATTGTTTATCGCTAGAACCACAGAGGGGCGACGCAAATAACGCTGCTGCCGGCGCCTTCACCGCACAAGCGTTGCGACTAACCAGCGCACAGGGCAGCCATTGTCTCGCATACTTTGTCGCGCCATGTTGCTTCCGCGTGTTAAAAATACACAGGGCGAGGAGCTGGAGCACTACGCTAAATCTGGCAATCGTATTCAACACTTAGCTTTCAGGCGAAACTGCTTATCTTTAGAGCGATGCTGCCAAGGGGACTCTCACAACTGCTTGCGTGCGACAGCTCTACGTATCAATCCAAAGAAGAGACAGAAACGCTACCTGCATCAGAGTCGCAGATCGGTCTTGAAATGTAATTATAAAAAAGTGGTCGCAGTTTCACCTGAAAGGCGAAGCATCAATTGCGATAGCAAACTTGTATAGAGCTATACGGAGTAATGATATTAGCTTTATCAGCTGTATAAACTTGGACACGCAGCAGCATCGGCAACACGCAGAACTGTTGTCGACGCCATCGGCGTTTTGCCCGCGTTCGCTCAAAATGCGTGCGGCGTTGGTGACTGTTGCCGGAGCCTGTGATATAAATAGGCACTTGGTGCCGCAGCTAAACGTCGCCTCCCTTCCCTCCCCCTCCCCCACGGCTTCTCGCGCGTCGGAAGAAGGTGCGTTTGCTCTACATATATCGTGATTGTAAAGGAGAAAAGAGACGCCTACTTCTGCAGCCCTTAAGCGAGCACGGCGCAGAACGCGCGTTTGTTCTCCGCCGTGCGTTCACTCCCCGTGAAAGACGCGCCCCTCGCGCCCTTTCACTCGCACATACAGCGTTCGGCGCGCGCTGAGCCGTGCTCCCTCAAGGGCTGCAGAAGATAGCGCCAACCTTTCCCTTTCCCTCAAGAACCACTTACCGCGGCGACGATTTCTTCTCCAAATGACGTCATACGGAACCTCACGGCGACGGCGACGGCGACGGCTACGGCGACGGCGACGCCGACGGCAGAAATCTGCTTTTGAGTGTCCATATAATTGCTATCGCAATAAAGTTATAGTGGTCGCGATATACAACGCTTATAGACAGCCGCGTGTATAGGAGCGGCAGAAAGCACGTCAGCACGGAACGAACGCAGAGGTGCAATCTGTACTTATTCCGCGCGCCTGCGCAACGTGGTGCTGGCGCTGCAATCGGGAGCGCGGTTAAGTCGCGCCGCTACACCCCCCCCCCCCCGCCCCCCCTCCTGTGGAGGACAGACGGACAGACATTGGTGGAGAAGGATGTTTTATTAGGTGCCCTTCGAGCCGATTCAACCGTGTAATTTTCGGGAAGCGGAACCGACACAGATGAGTTCGGAATGCACGCAGGTTTTACACGGTCGATCGCTACAGCTTCCGTGCGGCCGTTTACTGTCACAGTGAAGGCCTAGTCGGTACGCCCACGCACCTTGATAGGGCCTTCGTACGGTGCCGTAAGAGATGGCCTGATGTCTTCGCGTCGCACAAAGACGTGACTTTATGAAGCAAGGTCTCTGCTTACGAACACATCGTTGTTGGACGGTTGTCGTGCGGACGTTGATCGCCAACGTTGACACAGGTGCCGAAGCCGCTCGATGTAGTCACGCGGTGACAGGTCGGGGGCAGAAGCCGGGGCGAACAAATGTCCGGCCAGGTGAAGGGAGGTGCCATACACCATTTCAGCTGCAGTGCACCCGAGGTCTTCTTTAATCGCCGAGCGAATTCCGAGCAACACGAGGGGAAAGCTCGTCAACCCAGAAGTTCGGGCGTTGCGAGCGATGAGCGCAGCCTTCAATTGACGGTGCAGTCGTTCGACCATTCCGTTTGTGAAGGGGTGGTATGCCGTTGTGTGGACCTGCCGTGCACCGAGGGTACGTGCCAGTGTTCTAAATATTTTGGACTCAAACTGATGGCCACGGTCCGTAGTAACAATACTGGGGAAGCCGAAGCGAACGATCCATCCAGTGACGAAATATGAGGCTTTGGATGATGCCGTGAAGCCGTGAAACGGGAACGCCTCGGGACAACCTGTATAGCGATCCACACAAATGAGTATACGTAGCGCTTTCCGCACGATGACGGGAGTGGACCATCGATGTCAATGTGCACATGGTCAAAGCGACAGTCAGGCGAGCGGAAGGTTTGAAGGGGAGATTCGGTGTGTCGCGTCGTCTTCGCGCGTTGGCACTGCAAGCACTCAGGAGCCCAGCGGCGGACGACTTTGTTGACGCCGGGCCACACAAAACGAGACATGATGAGGCGTTGAGTGGCGCGGATGCCAGGGTGGCTTGCTTCGTGCCGCTTAGTCAAGATTTGATGACAGTATGCGGACGGCACAAAAGGGCGCGTGCGGCCAGAAGACACATCACACACAATTGTACTAGAGGAGAAGGGCAGCGGCACATCAGACAGCTTGAAAGAACTATAGAGCTTGCGCGCAAGTCGCGAAGTTCACTGTCACTACACTGTGCTTCTGCAATTGCCTCGAAGTCCACAGCATCGGATGTTACGACACTTACGCGGGAAAGGGCGTCGGCCGCAGCGTCGACGGGGCTTTCGATGTACCTTGGAATAAAGGTGAACTGCGAAATGAAACTTAGATGCCGAATTTGCCGGGATATATAAGCACTGTGCTTTCCACGGAAAGTGAATGTCAGTGGCTTATGGTCGGTCAGCACGTGGAATACGCTACCTTCCAGTTGGTGGCGAAAATGCCGAATTCCGAGGTAGACGGCGAGAAGTTCACGGTCGAACGTGCTGTAGCGAGTTTCGGAAGGCTTTAGTTTCGGGTTGTTATAGTAATCGCGATGTACGACGCCTATAGACAGCCGCTTGTATACGGGCGGCGGAACGCACTTCAGCACGCAACGAACGCAGAGGTGCAATTTGTCTTTATTTCCCGCGCCTTGCGCAACGCGGTGCAGGCGCTGCAATCGGGAGCGCGAGTCTAGGGCGCGCCGCTACAGAGTAATGAATAAACATTACCTAACGTATACCTGACTAGAATAGACCCTATTTTCGTGGTCATATGAGCCAACAATTCGTAATTCCCATTTCTCACGTCGCGTTTGACGCGCTCTACTTTACAGATCAGCTAGGAGAGGCCTATATATATATATATATGTGTGTGTGTGTGTGTGTGTTTATTAAAATAACAGGTGTATGGAGAGGGTGGGGGGAGCCCCTACTCCTGCCAGGCCTCCACTAGCTTGTATATATATATATATATATATATATATATATATATATATATATATGTGTGTGTGTGTGTGTGTGTGTTTATTAAAAATAATAGGTGTAGGCAAAGGGTGGGGGGAACCCTTACTCCAGCCAGGTCTCCACTAGTTTGAGCGGTCCGCCATGCCTGGTCGAGGAGCGCTAGTTGCATCTCCCAATCCTCGCTGGCGAGCCAAGTCTCCCACTGCTCCTTTCGGGAAAGCTTGCCCGCTATTTGCGGTGTATTAATTTTGGGTGGCCTGTTCTGGCAATCCCACGTAATGTGGGCTAGAGTTGGCCGGCCTCCGCACCACGGGCAGTGAGCGCTGTATACAGTGTGGGGTACGAATGGCACGTTTCAAATAAAGGTGTGGATATGTGTGCGTCTGTATTCGGCGCCAGTCGTAAGAATCCCGCCCGGATAGATCAAGGTGTGGTGGACTGTTCCTTCGTACAGTCCACCACACCCTGATCTATCCGGGCGGACTCTTACGACTGGAGCCTAAATTGAGAACAATTTTGCTTGTAGCACATCTAGGGCTTTGGCTAAGATTGATTCACACCAAGTGCCTCAGCGTTCGCGTTCTCGCGCGACCAGTCACCCCTTTAGCGTCTCATATGTGTCTCATCAGTGTTGGCTTCGGTGCTTACGGGCTTGCCGGGGATCATACCAGCTCCTAATCTAGAGGGTATAAGGCCATCATTGCGGGCCCTTACAGACTACCTGCTACAATTACATCGAGCATCCACGCCAATCATCCCGATCCCAGCCTCACCTCGGGGCACGCTCCGGCCGCTGTAGATAATGCGGAACATTGCAGGGAAAATGCGTGTCTACCACCATCGCCCAAGGGTCGATTCGGCGTTCACATCAGTCAACCTGAAGCGCTTGTACAGAAAGGAGTCCCCCTGCTGGCTTCATTGTGACGTGATTAAAACGTGCGGTCATGCTCTGTTAGCGTGCCCGGCATACCAAACCCAAAGAAGGCAACTGTTTGAATTGCTTCCCTCTTTTGGTGTGCGTGACATCTTTGAATCTGGTGTACTATTGTGATCTCGCCCACCAAGACAATTGCGTTTAAAGGGGCCTGGCCCTTTTTTAACGTGTATGCACTGACAATTGCCCCTTAAGGGAACGGATCTGGCTTTTTGCACTTGTTACTAATTTAACACAGTAACATGGATACCTTCGCTGTGAGCTCTTCTGTTTCCACCCCGTTGCCTAATCTCTGTTCCTTTTAACTTTCTAGATATATATAATTCTCTTTATGCTTTTATCCATTATGCGCTTAGACTACCGTGGTACTTGTTGGCTTCTAGAGGCTTCTAGCGCCACCTATAGTTATTAATCAGATTGATATATCTTTTCCTCCAAGTTACCGGTCTCTCAACAGTTGCACCAGTTACTGCCATCGCATTTGCTCAGAAATTGACGCTCAGCCGAAGCCTTGAGCGGTGACTGCGCCTCTGGTACGTCGGAGCGTTTTAAGCATGAAATGCTTGGAGCTCCCGTTGTCGGCTACCTTCAAGTGACCTTGAGCCGAAAGCCAGAGCCGTTATCCGGACACTCAAACGAGATCATAGATGCACTTTGTAAAGGACTGCATTACATACGCTTGATACTTCCCAAACAAGTTACAAAAATATTGCTTCCGAGTTCTTCCGGATGTTTGTTCCCAATATCTAGTACGCAAAACGTTCAAAAGGCAAATACGGGGCGTCATAGACTTGATTCTCGCGCTGAGAGGGTTGCCTGTGCTCTTTTCAACGCCAGCAGTCCGTGAGTTGGCCGCACATTTTGAGCCGACCACTACGACGCGACAAGAAGAACAAATCGCCTACTCCTCCCCTACCGAGAATACGGGGGGGGGGGGGGTGCACCCGAAGCTTGTTGTACCCTCAAAATTGAGTGTCGTGTCCCCTGGCCTCGGGGTTCGCTGCCATCCAAATATTTTTGTTCACCTACTATGGCCCGCAGCTCTGCCCTAGGGCAGGGCTTCTCAGGACCTATTTAATAAAGTTCTTTTTCTGTGTGTCTGTCTGCTACAACATCAAATATATAGCACTAAAGCTTGTGAGATAGGTCCAGGTATTGCTTAGGGACAATTTAATATTGTGCGCACCACAACAAAGAAGGCTGTGATGACGTTATCATACCGCTTCGCTGGATTTGATGTACGAGTTTCTCTAATTGGCACACATCAGCGAAAATATTTTTATATGCGGAGCATTACCCGCGCTTTGCCACCCACGTGACCGCGGAGACTCCCCGCCATACAACGCATGTCACGTAGGTGACTGCGAGTTAACATGTGTCAAGGATAAGGCCAGTTTTTCACATGAAAGCTTTTTATTCTTTCCGGCTAGTTCACGTTTTATGTCGCAAGCTGCCGAGTTTGGCTCAGAAGGTCTTCGCAGAGGTTCTTTAAAACGCCTGTATACGAATGCTGACGCAAATGCTGAATGCAAATGCTGAATGTAAACGCCTGTATACCGAATGCTGACCTTCCTATCCTCGTCAAGCCAGCTACTGACGCCACGGACATATTGCAAGTTAGCCGAATAGGGAGCTCCCCTTGCCTCAAGGTGATCTTCAAAGGCGACTGTCTTCCTTCACATGTGAAGGTTGGTCTGTTTCGTCATGTCGTTCGAGCCTACATTCCCAGACCTCTTCAATGCCACAAGTGTCTGAGAATGGGCCACGTCAGCGGCGTATGTAACAACAAGTTAGCTTGCCCGCGCTGCGCCGAACCCCATACAGCAGAGTCTTGCAAGGCAACTACTTTGAAATGCAGAAACTGCAATGGAGATCATGATGCATCTTCAAAAAACTGCCCGCTAATCAAGAAGGAGAAGAGAATTTTGAAACAAATGGTGCAGGACGGCTCATCACGGAAGGAAGCGATAACGACTGTTAGAAGACGACGTTCTCGTCGACGGCGCGCATCCAAGAAAGAAAAAAAGTGCTGTTTTACCTCCAGAGCGTTCCATTACGCCACCGCCACCGCCGCCACCACCAAGTACCCTACACCTACATGGTCAGAAGAATACCGAGGCTAAGAGAAGAGAATCTGACGCTGCTTGGCCAGCACTACCACAGGCACACTTCACCGCGGAGCGACAGCATCGACTACCGCCAAGCGCTACTTCGGCAACAGATAAACAAGCTGCGCAAGATGTCCAGGTCGTTGCATTGCTGAGGTCGTTGGTGAGTGTTATCCGCACACTCCTAAATAATATACAAACGCCATCCGCCAAATGCGCACTGCAAGTGCTGGATTCCCTTGAACCAGTACTTGCGGGTCTACAGTAAGAAGATGGCTTGCCATCCACAACCACTGCGGCCATTCCGGGAGAAAGTCAAGTGTGCTTCCATACTTCAATGAAACGCCAGAGGTCTGCAGTCACGGATGTCAGAATTTCGTCAATTTGTTTTTGAAAACAAGTTCCCGATTCTCATAATTTGTGAACCTCATTTTTCAAAGACAATTCGACTGTCGGGCTACGAATCATTTGTTTCTTCGTCATGCATTGAACGCAGTCAAGTTGCTGTGTATATCCGCAAGGAGCTCACGTATGTTCACCAATTAGTGCAGCCTCACAACGACAATCAATACGTGTGTCTCCGTGTTAAAAAGAAGAAAGTTTCATTTACGCTTATAGGCGCCTACATATGCCCATCACGTCCACTTGATCGACAGAGACCTAAACGACATACTCACAAACGCTCCAGGCCCTTGGATAATCATGGGTGACTTTAACGCTCACCATCCACTCTGGGGAAGCTTCAGGACAAATCAACGAGGCACGAGTCTAGTGGATCTCGCTGCCGAGCATGGACTGAGAGTTTGAACGACGGCAGCCCGACTATCTACGAGGAGTGACTTACAGCAGCTGTTTGGACTTGACATTAGTGTCGCATAGTTTAAGTTCAAAGGTTCAATGGTTCACAGACATTGAAACTCACGGCAGCGACCATATACCTACGTACGTGACTATCAGAGGCCTTGACAACTTTATTTCCCCTGTGCTCTCAAGACAGATAGACTGGCAAGTGTACCGCGTTTCAATCGAGGAAAAGTGCAAACATGAACATCCCGACCCCCTTGAAGACATGATCATACAAACGCTACAGGCTTCTACGCGGACATATGCAAGATCTACAAGACGCACAGATTTCGACCAAGAATTGGAGAGACTTCGGGCGATCCGCCGGCGGGCCGAGAGACGATATAGGCGTACTAAGTCGATTTATGACTTGAGGGAAGCCCGACGCATTCAGAAGAAAGTTCATCGTCAGATGATCAAACTTCAGAACCAACGATGGAAGACCTTTGCGAATCGCTGGACCCTCGCAAGCCGTTATCACCGGTGTGGAGAACTCTCCAGGGTCTCGTCACTTCCACAAACACGTCGTCCCTTCACAGCGCTGGGCTCTACATCAAGGTCGTCTAGAGTG